>NC_071651.1:1601257-1801092 GCF_014839835.1 Dryobates pubescens
GCCTGCTCTGCAGGGCTGGGGCTGAGCTCCCAGGTGGTGCTGGGGGAGTGGAGAACCTGAGCTGGGCAGCTCTGGGGGCTGCCTGGAGCTGAGGCTCTGGCTCAGCAGTGCACCACTGCAGGGGGGGCTACCTGTGGCCCTTTGCTGGCTCTGGGCCATGGGGAGGGCACGAGGAGGAGGGCAACCTCCCTTGCTCTCCAGCCCTCCCCCCTTCTCCAGCCCTCTGCTCTCCTGCCCTCCTTCCTTCTCCAGCCCTCTGCTCTCCTGCCCTCCTTCCTTCTCTAGACCTCTGCTCCCCAGCCCTCCCTTGCTCTCCAGCACTCCCTTGCTCCCCAGCCCTCCCTTGCTCCCCAGCCCTTCCCATGCTCCCCAGCCCTTCCCCCTTCTCCAGCCCTCCCTCCTTCTCCAGCCCTCCCTTGCTCCCCAGCCCTCCCTTGCTCCCCAGCCCTTCCCCCTTCTCCAGCCCTCCCTCCTTCTCCAGCCCTTCCCTTGCTCCCCAGCCCTTCCCTTGCTCCCCAGCCCCCTTTCATCTCAACCCATCCCATCCCCTCAACCAACCCCTCCTAACCATACCAACCCATCTCATCCCCTCAGGCCACCCAGAGCATCCCAGCCCATCCCAACCCACCCTATCCCCTCCACCAGCTCATCCTAACCCATCCTAACCCATCCCATCCCCTCAGCCAGCCCATCCTAACCCATCCCATCCCCTCAGCCAGCCCAGCCCAGCCCTCCCAGCCCCTCCCAGTCCCTCCCAGCAGGCTGCTGCTGCTCACCCAGTGTGCAGGGCTGAACCTCCTGACGATGACTGCAGGCCCAAAGGACCTGGCAGGGTTCATGGAGCAGCCAGTGAAGTAGATCTGGCAGAGGGGAGAGGACAGCAGGGGGAGAGGCATCAGCAGCTGCAGCAGGCACCAGCAGCTGCCCAGCAGCAGGGAGCAAGAATGGATCCCTGGGGTCCTGCCTCTTGTAGAGAGGTGCAGAACCTCCCAGCAGCAGACCCTGCCCCAGGCTGCCCAGGTTGGCTGTGGCTGCCTCCTGCCTGGAGGTGCTCAGGGCCAGGCTGGATGAGGCCCTGAGCAGCCTGGGCTGGGGGGAGGTGTCCCTGGGCAGGGCAGGGGCTTGGAGCTGGCTGAGCTCTGAGCTCCCTTCCTTCCCAAACCCCTTCCATGGTCTCTGGGTTGCCCTGAGGGTCCCAGGGCTGCAGCTGAACCTGGGAGCCCTGCAGGAAGGTCTTCTCCCAGCACTGCTGCTGCTTTCCCCTGGCTGCATTCCAGGCTCAGCTCCTCCCCAGCACACCACAGGGATCCTTTCTCTTTGTTTTTACCTTTGCACACCCCAAGACACAAAGCAGAGAGGACCCTGGCAGGTGGAACTCTTTAGAGGGCCAGGGACCTCTCACCTCTGCCTCACTCCTGCTTGGAGAGGAGACAGAGCAGAGCAGGACCTGCAGCCCCACCAGGAGCAGTTCCCTCTGTGCCTGCCCATGGCAGGGGATGCTTGGAGCTGGCTGAGCCCTGAGCTCCCTTCCAGCCCCACCAGGAGCAGTTCCCTCTGTGCCTGCCCATGGCAGGGGATGCTTGGAGCTGGCTGAACCCTGAGCTCCCTTCCAGCCCCACCAGGAGCAGTTCCCTCTGTGCCTGCCCATGGCAGGGGATGCTTGGAGCTGGCTGAGCTCTGAGCTCCCTTCCAGCCCCACCAGGAGCAGTTCCCTCTGTGCCTGCCCATGGCAGGGGATGCTTGGAGCTGGCTGAGCTCTGAGCTCCCTTCCAACCCAAACCCTTTCCATGCTTCCTTTAGCAGCCCAGGGAGCTCTCACCTCTGCCCCACTGCTGCCTGGGGAGCAGACAGAGCAGAGCAGAGCAGGACCTGCAGCCCCATCTGGAGCAGTTCCCTCTGTGCCACTCTCCTGCCACACCTGAGAGAGCTCTGAGGCTGAGGAGCAAATCCCAAGGCAAAGCTCCAGAGCTCTTCCTGCCCCTGTGGCCAAATCCCTGCGCCCTGCCGAGGCAGAGGCTCTGCTGGCTCTGCTCCTGGCTTTTGTTCTGCAGCAGCAGAGATCAGGGGGGAGTCCCAACCTATCCGGAGCCTGTGCTGCTGCCTGGACACTCACCCCCACCAGGTGTCCTACGGCCACGGAGAGGCCGATGGAGAGCGCCGGGGAGCCGACGCTGCCGCCGCGGCGGTTGTCGGTGGAGGCGAAGATGCAGGCGGCCAGCTGGAAGGTCAGGATGATCTCCACCACCAGGGCCTGGCCGGGGGTCACGTTGTTGTTGAGCTGCCAAAACCGGCGAGAGAGGCAAGGATTGGCCACCCCGAGCCAGCTCCTGCTTGGCTGCTTTGCTGCCGGGCTTGGGTTGGCAAAGCCGGGCAGGGGAAGCTTCCCCGGAGGTCTCCTGGGCAGCCCTGGGGCTCCAGGTGTGACGGTAGCAAACACTCGGCTCCCCCTTCCCCTTCCCTTTCCCCTCCTTCTCCTCCTTCCCCTTCCCCTTCCCCTCCTTCTCCTCCTTCCCCTTCCCCTCCTTCTCCTCCTTCCCCTTCCCCTCCTTCTCCTCCTTCCCCTTCCCCTCCTTCTCCTCCTTCCCCTTCCCCTCCTTCTCCTCCTTCCCCTTCCCCTCCTTCTCCTCCTTCCCCTTCCCCTCCTCCTTCCCCTTCCTTTTCTCCTCCTCCTCCTTCCCCTTCCCCTCCTTCTCCTCCTTCCCCTTCCCCTCCTTCTCCTCCTTCCCCTTCCCCTCCTTCTCCTCCTTCCCCTTCCCCTTCTTCTCCTCCTTCCCCTTCTTCTCCTCCTTCCCCTCCTCCCCCTTCCCTTCCCCTTCCACATCTCCTTCCCCTTCCCCTGCAATGTCCCAGACTCTGTCCCTCCCCAGAGCCTCCCTGCCCAGGGCCCTCCACACCTCTCCCTACCTCCCAGAGCTTCCCCACCAAGTCCCACAGCTCTTTGTCCTCTTCTCCTGCATTCCCCTTCCCCTTGAGCCAGGCTCTTGGATCCCAGCTCTCCTCCTCCCCCACTTTGTGGATCTCCTCCCTGGGAGGCTGGGGAGCAGCCATGGCATGGGCTGAAGGGTGAAGGCTGGGATGAAGGTTGGGATGAAAGATGAAGGATGAAGGCTGGGATCAGGATGAAGGCTGGGGTGAAAGATGAAGGTTGAGATGAAGGCTAGGATGAAGGTTGGGCTGCAGGCTGGGCTGCAGGCTGGGCTGCAGCCATGGGGGGGCTGTGCTGTTACTGTCTCAGTGCTCCTGCACCGAGCCCTGGCACCTCTCAGGTGGCCCCAAGCCCAGTGGCCATGGCAAGGAGAGAGTGATCCAAGCCATCACAGGCTGGGTTCTGGCCAGGGCTGCCTGCTCTGGGCTCTGGAGCTTCTAGGAACAAGACCTTGCAGCACCTCCTGCCCTGTGCTGCCCTGAGGGCTCCAGCCCTGGATGTGCAACCACGGCCAGCAGCCTGCACTGCTCCCACCCCAAGCTGCTGCCCAGCACTGCCCCAAAGGGGTTGAGCCCCCGGGGTGGCTTCCACCCCTCCTCCAAGAGCACAATCCTCAGCCCCAGCCCCAGCCCCAGCCCTCTGGCAGTGTAGGAACCTTGTGTTGAGACCCAAGCAGCCTCATGCAGTCACCTCCCTGGGCTGGGGAATCAGAAAGGTAATCTGCAGACCTCCTTCACCCTCCAGACCTCCCTTGTCCTCCAGACCTCCTTCACTCTCCAGACTTCCCTCACCCTCCAGACCTCCTTCACCCTCCAGACCTCCCTTGTCCTCCAGACCTCCTTCACCCTCCAGACCTCCCTCACCCTCCAGACCTCCTTCACTCTCCAGACATCCCTCACCCTCCAGACCTCCTTCACCCTCCAGACCTCCCTCACCCTCCAGACCTCCTTCACCCTCCAGACTTCCCTCACCCTCCAGACCTCCCTTACTCTCCAGACCTTCACCCTCCAGACCTTCACTCTCCAGACCTCCTTCACCCTCCAGACCTCCTTCACCCTCCAGACCTCCTTCACTCCTCCAGACCCCCCTTGATCTCCAGTCTTCCCTCACTCTCCTTCCTCCCCTTGCCCCTTGCAGCCTCCCCACAGCTCCTTCTCCAGCTCTTCTCCCCCACCTCTGCTTCCCAGTCCCCTCAGTGCAGGGCTTGCAGTGGGTTTCTGCTCCCCCCCCCGCCCATACTGGTTAGGCTGGGCCCTGCTGCCTGCCCTCCCCCGTCCAGGCCGGCTCAGCTCCGATCCCAGCACTAATCTGCAGGTGGAGAGGCTGCAGCAGAGAGGATCTCAGTGCTGCTGGTGACTCACCCAGGCCCCGGGGACAGAGGAAGCTCCTATTAAAGGAGCTAAAAAACAGGCAGCTTGTTGCCCCACACTGCACAGCTGGCAGCTCCACGCTCTGCTGCCCTTTGCTGCCCTCCCAGCCCAGCCCCATCCTCATCCTCATCCCAGCCCCAGCCCTCTGGCAGTGGAGGAACCTTGCGCTGAGACCCAAGCAGCCTCATGCAGTCACCTCCCTGGGCTGGGGAATCAGAAGGGTAATCTCCTCCTGCAGTCCTCCTGTGCTCTCCAGACCTCCCTCACCCTCCAGACCTCCTTCTCCCTCCAGACCTTCTTCACCCTCCAGACCTCTTTCACCCTCCAGACCTTCTTCACCCTCCAGACCTCCTTCACCCTCCAGACCTCCCTTGATCTCCAGATCTTCTTTTCCCTCCAGACCTCCTTCACCCTCCAGACCTCCTTCACCCTCCAGACCTCTTTCACCCTCCAGACCTCTTTCACCCTCCAGACCTTCTTCACCCTCCAGACCTCCTTCACCCTCCAGACCTCTTTCACCCTCGAGACCTTCTTCACCCTCCAGACCTCCTTCACCCTCCAGACCTCCTTCACCCTCCAGACCTCTTTCACCCTCCAGACCTCTTTCACCCTCCAGACCTCCTTCACCCTCCAGACCTCTTTCACCCTCGAGACCTTCTTCACCCTCCAGACTTCCCTTGATCTCCAGACCTCCTTCACCCTCCAGACCTCCTTCACCCTCCAGACCTTCTCCCTCCAGACCTTCTTGACCCTCCAGCCCTCCCTTGCCCTCCAGCCCTCCCTCACCCTCCAGCCCCTTTCCTGCCTTCCAGCCCTGGGTTTGGGTTCTGAAGCACCCAGCAGGGGGAAAGGAATGCAGGGGAAGAGGACAAACGGGGCTGGGACCCCGGGGGGGGCAAGGGCTGAAGGGGGAGAGAGGGAGCAGGGCAGAGAGGTGTGCAGGGAGATTCCTCAGCCAGGAGAGCAGGGAAGGGGACAGGGAAGGAAGGAAGGGGACAGGGAAGGCACCAGGGGAGGAAGGCACCAGGGGAGGATGCCAGGGAAGGAAGGACAATACCAGGGAAGGTGCCAGGGAAGCAAGGTGCCAGGGAAAGAAGGAGGGTGCCAGGGAAGGCAGGAAGGTGCCAGGGAAGGCAGGAACGTGCCAGGAAGGTGCCAGGGAAGGTGGCAGGGGAGGAAAGCGGCAGGGAAGGTGCCAGGGAAGGCATCAGGGGAGGAAAGCACCAGGGAAGGTGCCAGGAAAGGTGCCAGGGAAGGTGGCAGGGGAGGAAGGTGTCAGGGAAGGTGCCAGGGAAGGTGGCAGGGGAGGAAGGCAGCAGGGAAGGTGTCAGGGAAAGCGCCAGGGAAGGTGGCAGGGGAGGAAGGCGTCAGGGAAGGTGCCAGGGAAGGTGGCAGGGGAGGAAAGCACCAGGGAAGGCGGCAGGGGAGGAAGGCAGCAGGGAAGGTGTCAGGGAAGGTGCCAGGGAAGGTGCCAGGGGAGGAAGGCAGCAGGGAAGGTGCCAGGGAAGGCGGCAGGGGAGGAAGGCAGCAGGGAAGGTGTCAGGGAAGGTGCCAGGGAAGGTGCCAGGGGAGGAAGGCAGCAGGGAAGGTGTCAGGGAAGGCGCCAGGGAAGGTGGCAGGGGATTAAGGTGGCAGGGAAGGTGGCAGGGAAGGCGGCAGGGGAGGAAAGCACCAGGGAAGGCGGCAGGGGAGGAAGGCAGCAGGGAAGGTGTCAGGGAAAGCGCCAGGGAAGGTGGCAGGGGAGGAAGGCAGCAGGGAAGGTGCCAGGGAAGGTGCCAGGGAAGGTGGCAGGGGAGGAAGGCAGCAGGGAAGGTGTCAGGGAAAGCGCCAGGGAAGGTGGCAGGGGAGGAAGGCAGCAGGGAAGGTGTCAGGGAAAGTGCCAGGGAAGGTGTCAGGGAAGGCGGCAGGGGAGGCAGCAGGGGAGGAAGGCAGCAGGGAAGGTGCCAGGGAAGGTGGCAGGGGAGGTGGCAGGGGAGGAAGGCAGCAGGGAAGGTGTCAGGGAAAGCGCCAGGGAAGGTGGCAGGGGAGGAAGGCGGCAGGGAAGGTGCCAGGGAAGGCGGCAGGGGAGGAAGGAGGCAGGGAAGGCAGGAAGGTGCCAGGGAAGGTGTCAGGGAAGGCGGCAGGGGAGGCAGCAGGGGAGGAAGGCAGCAGGGAAGGTGCCAGGGAAGGCGGCAGGGGAGGGAAGCACCAGGGAAGGAGGCAGGGGAGGAAGGTGCCAGGGAAGGCAGGAAGGTGCCAGGAAGGTGTCAGGGGAGGAAGGTGCCAGGAAGGTGTCAGGGGAGGAAGGTGCCAGGGGAGGCGGCAGGGGAGGCGGCAGGGGAGGCAAGCACCAGGGCAGGCGGCAGGGCAGGCGGGTGAGGGCCACTCACGGCGTTGATGGCCAGGTTGCCGCGGGTGTTGGCCGGGGTGACGCCGTAGAGGATGCCGGCGCCGGCGATGGCCCCGGCCAGCTGCGCCAGGACGTAGCACAGCATGCGGAGGAAGGAGATCTGGTTGCCCACGAAGAAGGCGATGGTGACCGCGGGGTTGATGTGGGCGCCGCTGATGTGGCCGAAGGCCTGCACCAGGGTGCCGATGGCCAGGCCGAAGGCCAGGGCGATCTGCAGGATGCTGGGCAGGGCCGAGGGCCACTTCAGCGCCGAGCCCAGGCCGATGAAGACGAAGATGAGGGTGGAGAGGAACTCCACGAAGACGGAGCGGGCGAAGGCCAGGGTCAGGATCTCCCTCTTCATGGTGGCGGCGGGGAGGGAGGCAGAGGAGGAGGAGGAGGAGGAGGAGGAGGAGGCGGCGTGGGGTGGCTCTGCTGGCTGCAGGCTCTGCTGCTGCTGCTGCTGCTGTCTGCAGCCGGTGGCAGGGCCATACCTATCTATATATGCAAGAGCTGCAGCGGCTGCTCGCCGGGCGGCGTGGGTGGAGCTGGGGAATTGGCCAGGCCTCCCGAACCTGCAGCTGCTGAAGCTGGGGAAGTTTCCACCCCAGGAGACCTGGGGAGCCTCTTGGTGAACCAATGACTCAGCCCTTGGTGGCATTTCGGGCTCCTGCCCTCTGCAAACAGGGAGCCCCCACGGGGTGGCTCCCGCCGTGGTCGTTAGATAACGAAGTTGTGTAACCCACGAGGCCGAGGTCCCTCCTCTGCTCTTCCCTTTTGCTGCCTCCTCACCAGCTGCTGGCTGGGTGAGGAGCGGAGGTGCAGCTCCATCTGGGCTCGGGGAGCAGAGGTGCAGCTGCATCAGGCTTGGGGAGCAGAGGTGCAGCTGCATCAGGGCTCAAGGGGCAGAGGTGCAGCTGCATCAGGGCTCAAGGGGCAGAGGTGCAGCTGCATCAGGGCTCAAGGGGCAGAGGTGCAGCTGCATCAGGGCTCAAGGGGCAGAGCTGCAGCTGCATCAGGGCTCAAGGGGCAGAGGTGCAGCTGCATCAGGGCTCAGGGAGCAGAGGTGCAGCTGCATCAGGGCTCAAGGGGCAGAGGTGCAGCTGCATCAGGGCTCAAGGGGCAGAGGTGCAGCTGCATCAGGGCTTGGGGAGCAGAGGTGCAGCTGCATCAGGGCTCAGGGAGCAGAGCTGCAGCTGCATCAGGGCTTGGGGAGCAGAGGTGCAGCTGCATCAGGGCTCAAGGGGCAGAGGTGCAGCTGCATCAGGCTTGGGGAGCAGAGGTGCAGCTGCATCAGGGCTCAAGGAGCAGAGGTGCAGCTGCATCTGGTTTGGAAGGTCTTGGTGCTGGGCTGGAGGAGCTCTCCCTGGCCAGGGCTGCAGGAGTCGACCCCGGGCAGGGCTGCAGGAGCTGATCCCAGGCAGGGCTGCAGGAGCTGATCCCTGGCCAGGGCTGCAGGAGCTGATCCCAGGCAGGGCTGCAGGAGCTGATCCCAGGCAGGGCTGCAGGAGCTGATCCCAGGCAGGGCTGCAGGAGCTGACCCCGGGCAGGGCTGCAGGAGCTGACCCCAGGCAGGGCTGCAGGAGCTGATCCCAGGCAGGGCTGCAGGAGCTGATCCCAGGCAGGGCTGCAGGAGCTGATCCCTGGCCAGGGCTGCAGGAGCTGATCCCTGGCCAGGGCTGCAGGAGCTGATCCCAGGCAGGGCTGCAGGAGCTGATCCCTGGCCAGGGCTGCAGGAGCTGAACCCGGGCAGGACTTCCTCTGTGTGCAGCTTTCAGGAGGAGCTGAAACCCAAAAGCAAAGCTGAGCCCCTGGAGCTGCTCCCAGGCTCTGCAGGCAGCTCCAGTGCAGGCCACCAGAGGCTTGCAGCTGGCTGCAGGGCTGGGTGGCAGCAGGCTGGGCACTTGCTGTGGTCGCAGGAGCAGGGCAGGGCTTGGGAGATGCTTTGCCTGGCCAGGGAAGCAGCAGGGAGCCTGGGCTGGGGAGGTGCTGAGGGGCCTGGAAGCTCTCAGCACCAAACCTGATGAGGCTTTGAGCAGCCTGATCCGGCTGGAGGTGTCCCTGTGCCCGCAGGGGGGGTGGGCAAGGGGAGCTTGGAGGGTCCCCTCCAGGCTGCTGCAAGCTGGGACTCTGGGGTCTGTCCTCTGAGGGGCTTGGGGCTGTGCAGCCTGCAGGAGAGCAGCCTGAGGGGCATCTGATCCATGCTGATCAATACTGCAGGGCTGGGGGGCAGGAGGCTGGGGCCAGGCTGTGCTCAGTGGTGCCCAGGGCCTGGGGCACCAAGTGGGAGGCAGGAGGTTGCAGCTGAAGCTGAGGAGGAACTTAAGGGTGGTGGAGGCCTGGAGCAGGCTGCCCTGAGAGGTGGTGGAGTCTCCATCTCTGGAGGCTTCCCAGAGCCACCTGGATGCCAAGCTGTGCAGGCTGCCCTGGGTGCCCCTGCTGTGCCAGGGGGCTTGGCCTGGCTGCTCTCCAGAGCTCCCTCCCTGGCCCAGCACTCTGCCTTCCAGCACGTAGCTGCCTGGGATGGTGGAGCTCAGCCTGGTGCCTCTGAGCCTGCCTGGGGACCTCTTTGTTGTCCTTCTGCTTTGCTGCTCCTCACAGAGCCCTGGGTGTGGGTTCCAGCAGCACTGGGGGGGGTGGGGGGTGCTCAGTGCCTGTGGCCAGGGAGGGTGGCTCCTGTCCCTGTCATCTCAGACTCTTCTCTGCCTTTCAAGCTCTTGCTCAACCAGGGTTTGCCCCTGGGGATGCCAGCAGGAAGCCACAGGCTGTGCATGGGCACAGGACTTGGTTGTGGCTCCTTTCATGTCCCCATGGCTCTGCCCTGCACCTCAGGCTGTCCACCTGGGCTGGCAGGGAGTGGAGGGGGAAGCTCTTGGTGCTGGGGGGGCATCAAGAGGAGTGTGGGCAGCAGGGGCCAGGGAGGTTCTCCTCCCCCTCTGCTCTGCCCTCCTGAGACCTCACCTGGAATATTGCATCCAGCTCTGGGCTGCCCTGTTCAGGAGGGACAGGGAGAGGGAGTCCCAAGGATGCTGAAGGGACTGCAGCACTGCCTGGAGAGGAGAGGCTGAGAGCCCTGGGGGTGGTTGGTGTGGAGAGGAGAAGACTGAGAGGGATCTGATCAATGCCTGTCAATAGCTGAGGGCTGGGGGTCAGGAGGGAGGGGACAGGGCCAGGCTCTGCTCAGCTGCACCCTGGGTCAGGCCAAGGGGCAGTGGATGGAAACTGCAGCCCAGGAGGAGGAACTTCTTCACTGTGAGGGTCACAGAGGGCCCTCCAAAACTCATCCAGTCCAACCCCCCTGCAGTCAGCAGGGACATTCCCCACCAGAGCAGGTTGCTCAGAGCCTCCTTTGGCCTCACCTTGAAGATCTCCAGGGATGGAGCCTGAGCCAGCTCCCTGGGCAGGCTGCTGCAGAGCTTGCTCCTCACAGCCAGCCTCAATCTGCTCTCCAGGGCAAGGAGAGAGGACCACAGGGACTCTGTGCTGCTCCTGTGCTGCTCCTGTGATGCTGCTCCTCTGCTGCTCCTGTGCTGCTTCCCTGGTGCCCCTGTGATGCTTTTCTGGGGTTCCTGTGGTACTGTTTTGGGGCTCCCTTGGTGCTGCTGTGATGGCTTCTGTGATGCTCCTGTGGTGCTGCTTTGGTGCTTCTTTGGTGCTCCCTTGATGCTGCTGTGGTGCTCCTTTGGTGCTCCTGTGATGGCTTCTGTGCTACTCCTGTGGTGCTGCTTTGGTGCTCCCTTGGTGCTCCTTTGGTGCTCCCTTGGTGCTCCCTTGGTGCTCCCTTGGTGCTCCTGTGGTGCTCCCTTGGTGCTTCTTTGGTCCTCCTTTGGTGTTCCCTTGGTGCTCCCTTGGTGCTCCCTTGGTGTTCCTTTGGTGCTCCCTTGGTGCTCCCTTGGTGCTTCTTTGGAGCTTCTTTGGTCCTCCTTTGGAGCTCCCTTGGTGCTCCCTTGGTGCTCACTTGGTGTTCCCTTGGTGCTCCCTTGGTGCTCCCTTGGTGCTCCTGTGGTGCTCCCTTGGTGCTTCTTTGGTCCTCCTTTGGTCCTCCTTTGGTGTTCCCTTGGTGCTCCCTTGGTGCTTCTTTGGTCCTTCTTTGGTGCTTCTTTGGTCCTCCTTTGGTGCTTCTTTGGTCCTCCTTTGGTGCTCCCTTGGTGCTCCCTTGGTCCTCCTTTGGTGCTCCCTTGGTGCTCCTGTGGGGATGCTCCTGTGCTCCTCCTGTGATGCTTCTTTGATGCTCCTCTGGCACTCCTGTGGTTCTTTGGCTTCCTTCTTCCAGCCCTCCCCAAGGCCCTGAGCTCAGCAGGCAGCCCTGGAAAGCCTCCATGGAGCAAGGGCTCCATTCCAGCCTGGGTTCCTCTGCTGGTGCTGGAGGAGATCCCAGAGCTGCAGCCCAGCTCTCTTGTCCTAGAAATTCCCTCTCCAGCGCTGTGCTCTGGAGAAAGTTTTGCAAGCAGCTATTTCAAGGCATCCTGGGCAGCTGCCAGCTGCACTAATTGCCTCCCTTCAGCCCTGTCTGTGCTTCCAGCTGGATCAAATCCTCCTGCTCCCCATCCTCCAAACCCTTCTGGCCGGTGCCCACCGCCGGGAGCCTGCTGCTGTGTGCTGCCAGCTCCTCCTGCCCCACGGCAGAGCTGGAAGGGCTCCTCCTGGGCTCTCACCTGTGGCCCTGGCTTGGAAGGGAGCCTCAGAGCTCCCCTTGGCCAGCTGGGCAACTACAGCAGGCTGCCCATGGCCACCTGGAGTCTGATCTTGGTTGTTTCCAGGGATGGAGCCTCAACCACAGCCCTGGGCAGCCTGTCCCGGGGTCTCACCACCCTCATGGTGCAGAACTTCCTCCTGATGTCCACTCTCAATCTCCCCTCTCCAGCTCCAATCCATCTCCCCTCACCCTGCCATCCCCAGCCCTTGTCCCAGGTCCCTCCCCAGCTCTCCTGGGGCCTCTTCAGCTCCTGGCAGCTGCTCTGAGGTTCTCCCTTGGAGCCTCCAGGCTCCAACTCTCCCAGCCTGTGGCTCCCAGCAGCTGCCTGGGAGATGAACTGAGAGCAGGTTGGGAATGCTGCAGGCACCTCCCAGCCCTGCTGCTCCTCCAGCAGCCTGCCCTGCAAACCCTTCTTCTGCTGAGGCTCTTTGCCTGCCTCCCCTCCCTGCCTGGCTCCTGCTGCTGCCTCCCCACCTCGGGCAGGTGTCGAGGAGGCTGCAGCAAGCTTCCTCCTCCTGGCTGAGTGCCCTCCAAGGCCCTTGTCTGAACCGAGGAGGGCCCTTGGTGTGTCAAGAGGAATGGCATTAGGCAAGGTGGTGGCGGAGACACCCCGCAGATCCCTGCTGACAGAAGGACACCTACGTGCTAGGGTCATGCACGCCTTGATTCACCCCTGGGCTGCTGGAGGCGAGGAGGCTCTCAGTGTTGGCAGGGAGGAGAGGTTCAGCCCCTCTCCAGGCTCAGCCTGCCTCCTCTCCCCCTCCTCTTCCTCGCCTGCCCTGGGGCCGGTGCCCCGGGCTGGGGGAGGAAGGAGCCTGAGCCCACCGTGGGCTTGGGGTGCAGGGCTGCCTGTGTGGGAGGAAGGCAGCTGCTGCCTCATCCTCGCCTGGGGCCCTGCCGAGGCTCTGCCTCACCCAGGAGGTGTGTGTGTCATTAGCTGGCTACGTGTGCTGGGCCCTGGCCTCCTCAGGTTGCTGATTCCATCTCTCCCTCTCTCTCTGAGCCCTCCCTGGGCTGCTCTTCCCTTCGGCCGCTGCCCCGGCGGCTTCAGCTGCCTCCTGCACCTCCCCAGAGCCTGGCAGGTGGCTTCTGCAGCTGCTCTGGAAAGATGCTGAGACCCCCCCCAAGCAGCCTGGGTTGGGCTTTCCCCCTTCCTCCCTCCCCTCCCTCCCCCCACCCCCTTTCTCCCTCCCCTCCCCCCCCCTTCCCCCCTCTCTTGGCTCCGCATCTCCAGCGAGGAGCTGGGAAGTGGCACAATCAACCCCGGCAGGAATGAGGGCAGGAGAGGAGGGAGGACTTCAGCTGGGACTGGGATTAGCTGGGATTAGGTGGCCAGAGGAGAAAGTTTGGGGCTGGTTTGGTTGGCAGAGCCAAGGGCTGGTCCTTGCTGGCTCAGCTTGGGGAGCTTGCAGCAAGCTGCTGCTGCTGAGGAACACAAACAAGGCCAAGGTGCCCTGGGAAGGAAAAGTAGAGCAAGGAGCAGCAAACTTTCTCCTCCTCCTCTTCCTCCTCCTCCTCCTCCTCCTCCTCCTCCTCAGCTCCTGGGGTTGCTTCTTGCTGTGGTGGTAGGGAAGGGCAAGTGGTGGGAGCTGTGCCAAGCCCTGCTGCAGGCTGCAGCCTCCTGCAGCTCTGCAGGAGCAGCTCTGCAGGGGCAGCTGTGCAGGGGCAGCTGTGCAGGGGCAGCTGTGCAGGGGCAGCTCACCAGGGGCAGCTCTGCAGGGGCAGCTCTGCAGGGGCAGCTGTGCAGGGGCAGCTGTGCAGGGGCAGCTCTGCAGGGGCAGCTCACCAGGGGCAGCTCTGCAGGGGCAGCTCTCCAGGGACAGCTCTCCAGGGGCAGCTCTGCAGGAGCAGCTCTCCAGGGACAGCTCTGCAGGGGCAGCTCTGCAGGGGCAGCTCACCAGGGGCAGCTCTCCAGGGACAGCTCACCAGGGGCAGCTCTGCAGGGGCAGCTCTCCAGGGGCAGCTCTGCAGGGACAGCTCTGCAGGGGCAGCTCTGCAGGGGCAGCTCTCCAGAGGCTGCTCTGCAGAGGCAGCTCTCCAGGAGCAGCTCTCCAGAGGCAGCTCTGCAGGGGCAGCTCTCCAGGGGCAGCTCTCCAGGGGCAGCTGTGCAGGGGCAGCTCTGCAGGGGCAGCTCTGCAGGGACAGTTGTGCAGGGACAGCTCTGCAGGAGCAGCTCTCCAGGGGCAGCTCTGCAGGAGCAGCTCTCCAGGGGCAGCTCTGCAGGGGCAGCTCTGCAGGGGCAGCTCTGCAGGAGCAGCTCTCCAGGGGCAGCTCTGCAGGAGCAGCTCTCCAGGGGCAGCTCTGCAGGGGCAGCTCTGCAGGGGCAGCTCTGCAGGGGCAGCTCTCCAGGGGCAGCTCTGCAGGGGCAGCTCTGCAGGGGCAGCTCTCCAGGGGCAGCTCTGCAGGGGCAGCTCTCCAGGGGCAGCTCTGCAGGGACAGCTCTGCAGGGGCAGCTCTCCATAGGCAGCTCTCCAGGGGCAGCTCTGCAGGAGCAGCTCTCCAGGGGCAGCTCTCCAGAGGCAGCTTTCCAGAGGCAGCTCTCCAGGGGCAGCTCTCCAGGGGCAGCTCTCAAGGTTTTTGCTCTTATCTCCTCCACCATCTCCTGGGCTCTCTTTAAAGGGATTTGCTGAGCTGGCCCCAGGCTGATGCTGCTTCCACCTCCTCCTGCCCTGCAGCAAGCAGGCTTTGGCTTCCCCCTGCTAAGCTGAGCCAGCTGGGAGCAGTCTGAGGCTTCCCTTGGCTGTGGAGATGCCTCCAGGTCTCCAGTTAGAGAAGAGGGCTGGGGAGGAGCAGCTGAGGGAGCTGGGGGGGTTGAGGCTGGAGGAGAGGAGGCTGAGGGGAGACCTCCTGGCTCCCTGCAAGTGCCTGAGAGGAGCCTGGAGCCAGGGGGGGTTGGGCTCTGGGGCCAAGGGCCAGGAGCAGAGGAGATGGCCTCAGGCTGCCCCAGGGCAGGCTCAGCTTGGCCCTGAGGAGAAACTTCTCCCCTGGAAGGGTTCTGCAAGCCTGGCCCAGGCTGCCCAGGGAGGTGCTGGTGGAGTCCCCAGCCCTGGAGGGGTTTCCAAGCCCTGCAGCTGTGGTGCTGAGGGCCAGGGCTCAGCCCCAGCCTGGGCAGGGTTAGGGAAGAGTTGGATTCCACCTTCAAGGCCTTTCCCAACCCATTCCCTGCTTCCCTGACCCCTGCCCTCTCTTTCCCCTCTGCTTCCAACCCCAGGCCCTCCCCCAAGCCCTGAAGCCCCTCACAGGTCAGCCTTGGGACTGTGGGTTCTGAGTCCCTGGGCTCCAGCAGCAGCAGCTCCTGCAGCTGCCCTCCGGCCCCTGGGGGGCTGCTGGGCTGGGCTGGGTGGTCCCAGGGCCCTTGCCAGGCAGGAGGCTGGCAGGAGGGAGGCTGCCCTGCAAGTGCTGCAGGGTTTGATGCTTACTAACAGCAGCTCCCTGCTCCTTGTTGCCCTGCAAGGCGTTGGGGTGGATGCAGGACGCTCTGGGGATGCTCTGCAATGGGCACAGCAGCACCAGGGAGGTGCCTGAGTCAGCAGCACCCACAGCTGGGGAGCTGGGGGTGCCCTGCTGGGGCAGAGGGCTTGGGAGCTGGGTGGGGGCAGCTCCAGAGGTCCCTGCCCACCCTCAGGAGCTTGCAGGGCAGAGAGGAGAAGAGCACAGCCCAGCTCCAAGCCTCAAAGCTGAGGTCCTGGCTCGGGATTCCTTGCACAGCTCCTCCTGATCCTGCTCTTCAAGGCCCTAGAGAGCTCTCAGCTGCCACCTGGCACCTGCCTGGCACCACCTGGCACCTGCCTGGCACCTGCCTGGCACCACCTGGCTAAGGCTGCAGCCTCAGCATTCTTTTTATGGATCTGTTTATATACAGAGAAATATTTCCCAAGCCTCTTTCCCTCCAGGCCAGGCCAGGAGGCTAAATGCAGCCAGGAGAGCAACAGGAGGAGGGAAGGGAGGGATCCATCCAGAGGGAGCTGAGCAGGCTGCAGAGGTGGCCCCAAGCCAGGCTCAGCAGGGCCCAGGGCAAGGTTCCTGCAGCTGGGGCAGGGCAGGGGCAGCACAGAGCCAGGCTGGGGGAGGAGGGGGCTGGGGGCAGCCTGCAGGGGAAGGCCTTGGGGGTGGCAGTGGCTGACAGAGTCCCCAGGAGCCAGCAGTGGTCACTGGCAACCCAGAAGCCAACCCTGAGCTGGGCTGCAGCAGCAGGAGGCAGAGCAGCAGCACAGGGAGGGGATTCTGCCCTCTGCTCTGCTCTGCCCTCCCCTGCAGCACTGCCCCCAGCCCTGGGACCCCCAGCACAGGGAGGAGCTGCAGCTGCTGGGGAGGCTCCAGAGGAGGCCACCAAGAGCAGCAGAGGCTGCAGAGCCTCCCCTGTGGGGCCAGGCTGGGAGGCTTGGGGCTGGAGGAGGCTGCAGGGAGAGCTCAGAGCAGCTGCCAGGAGCTGCAGAGGCTCCAGGAGAGCTGGGCAGGGACTTGGGATGAGGGCTGGGGAGGGGCAGGGTGAGGGGAGATGGATTGGAGCTGGGAGAGGAGAGATTGAGAGGGGAGAGGAGGAAGTGAGGCTGGGGAGAGCCTGGCACAGGCTGCCCAGGGAGGCTGTGGCTGCCTCCTGCCTGGGGGTGCTCAGGGCCAGGCTTGTCCTTGAGCATGGCAGGGGATGCTTGGAGCTGGCTGAGCCCTGAGCTCCCTTCCAGCCCCACCAGGAGCAGTTCCCTCTGTGCCTGCCCATGGCAGGGGGTGCTTGGAGCTGGCTGAGCTCTGAGCTCCCTTCCAGCCCAAGGCCAGGGTCAGAGGCTGCAGAGCCTCCCCTGTGGGGCCAGGCCTCCTCTGGAGGAGCAGCCAAATGCTCCTTTGCCCCT
This sequence comes from Dryobates pubescens, assembly GCF_014839835.1. NCBI lineage: Eukaryota > Metazoa > Chordata > Aves > Piciformes > Picidae > Dryobates > Dryobates pubescens. The sequence continues at coordinate 1,617,465 of NC_071651.1, forward strand.
CAGGGACCTTGCTGCTGGGGTGCAGAAGAGGTCAGGCTGGGGGCAGAGCTGCTGCCCCTCCACTGCAGCCCCCTGGGGGGGTTGCATTCATCCCTTGGAGGAGTGGAATCAATCTCTGGCTCCAACCCACACGGCTGGGGGCCCCTGGCACCTCCTCTCCCCTTGCTGCAGCAAGTGCCAGCTGGGGGAGGGGCTGCAGGAGCTCCCTCAGCTCCCCCCCCTTGGGGGGGTGAAATGAAGACCAGGACTTGAGCAGGGCAGGGCAAAGCTTTCTTTACTCCTTCTCTCTCCAGCCACAGCCATGAGCAAAGCCTTGAGGAAGGACCCAGGGAGGAGCAGAGGGAGTCAGGAGCCTGGGAGGAGAGCCTGGGACAAGCAGAGCTCAGTGGGGGAGCAGGGGGAGAAGACCTTGGTGGTGGTGTCCAACCAGTCAGAGAGAGGAAAAGGCTCAGCAGAGCTCCTTGGGGATTCCTTTGCAGTCCTCTTCCTTCACCACCTCCCAGGGGGTGCTGAGGGCCAGGCTGGATGAGGCCCTGAGCAGCCTGGGCTGGAGGAGGTGTCCCTGGGCAGGGGCTTGGAGCTGGCTGAGCTCTGAGCTCCCTTCCAAGCCAAACCCCTTCCATGGATCCCTGGATCCCTGAGCTCTCCCTGGTGCCCCTCAGCCAGTCCCTCCAGCTGGGGAGATCACCCTGCTGGGGAGATCACCCTGCTGGGGAGATCACCCTGCTGGGGAGGGCATCCTGCTGGGGAGATCACCCTGCTGGGGAGATCATCCTGCTGGGGAGATCACCCTGCTGGGGAGATCACCCTGCTGGGGAGATCACCCTGCTGGGGAGATCATCCTGCTGGGGAGATCATCCTGCTGGGGAGATCACCCTGCTGGGGAGATCACCCTGCTGGGGAGGGCACCCTGCTGGGGAGGGCACCCTGCTGGGGAGATCATCCTGCTGGGGAGGGCATCCTGCTGGGGAGATGATGACCCTGCTGGGCAGATCACCCTGCTGGGCAGATCACCCTGCTGGGCAGATCACCCTGCTGGGGAGGGCACCCTGCTGGGGAGATCACCCTGCTGGGGAGGGAACCCTGCTGGGGAGATCACCCTGCTGGGGAGGGAACCCTGCTGGGGAGATGACCCTGCTGGGCAGATCACCCTGCTGGGCAGATCACCCTGCTGGGCAGGTCTGAGTGCTGAGCAGCACTGAACTGGTGCTTGAAAGAGCCAAAGCTGCCTCCCAAAGCCTTGAGCTCTGCTGAGGACCGAGCCCAGGTCCTGCTGGGGCAGGGGAGAGGGCTGAGGTGGTTGTTGGGATGGGGCAAGGGCTGGAGAAGGTCCAGGGCTGGGAAGCTTTGTGGTCACTCAGCTGAGCAGCAGAGTGCAGGAGGGGCCAGAAGCCAGGGAGCCAAAACCCAGGAGGGAGAGGAAGCAGCGAGGCCGAAGGTCACCATGGGTGCAAGCTCCCAGGGGCTGCTCGGGCTTGGTGCCCCCCAGAGAGCCCTCCCAGCCTCTGCTGCCTCTGTGCTGAGCAGCAGGAGGCTTCTGCCGGCCGGAGGAGAGAGCAGCTGCGAGAGGTCCCCGCAGCGGCCAGCAGGGACTCCAGGCCACCCTTCAGCCTCCTCCTCTCCTCCAGGGCAGCTGAGCCCACCCCGGGCCGGCTGGGTGGTCGCTGGCAAACGGCTTGGAGCTTGCCTGGGAGCTGTCCTGTGGAGCCAGTGCTCCCCTGGGGGGTGTGCAGGCAGCTCGGGCAGGCAGGAGCCGAGGGGGCAGCCAGGGCAGCTGAGGGGCAGCCAGGGGAGCTGAGGGGGCAGCCAGGGGAGCTGAGGGGCAGCCAGGGGAGCTGAGGGGGCAGCCAGGGGAGCAGAGGGGCAGCCAGGGGAGCAGAGGGGGCAGCCAGGGGAGCAGAGGGGGCAGCCAGGGGAGCAGAGGGGCAGCCAGGGGAGCTGAGGGGGCAGCCAGGGGAGCTGAGGGGGCAGCCAGGGGAGCTGAGGGGCAGCCAGGGGAGCTGAGGGGGCAGCCAGGGGAGCTGAGGGGCAGCCAGGGGAGCAGAGGGGGCAGCCAGGGGAGCAGAGGGGCAGCCAGGGGAGCAGAGGGGGCAGCCAGGGGAGCTGAGGGGCAGCCAGGGGAGCTGAGGGGGCAGCCAGGGGAGCTGAGGGGGCAGCCAGGGGAGCTGAGGGGGCAGCCAGGGGAGCTGAGGGGCAGCCAGGGGAGCAGAAGGGGGAGCCAGGGGAGCTGAGGGGCAGCCAGGGGAGCTGAGGGGGCAGCCAGGGGAGCTGAGGGGGCAGCCAGGGGAGCTGAGGGGGCAGCCAGGGGAGCTGAGTGGGGAGCCAGGGGAGCTGAGGGGGCAGCCAGGGGAGCTGAGGCCAGCAGGGGGGAGGCATCGGGAGGCAACCTCCACGCCCAGCCGAAGGACAACCCCGCAGCGCCTGGCAGCTCTCTGGGGAGCCCAAGCAGAGGCTGCCGGGGGGGGGGACAGCACCTCGGGGAGGAGCGGGAGGCTGGCAGGGGGCATCGCCGGGCGCCTCCCGGGGGGATGCCCCAGAGGGAGCCAAGGGAGAGGAGGAGGAGGAGGGAGGGGAAGCAGCCGGGGCAGGAGGGCTCCGGCTCCGCTCTCACCCCGGGGTCAGGCTACACCTTCTCGGCCATGCCCCGGGGCAGGCTCTGGGGCGAGTGCAGCTCCACCGACTGGCGCCGCCTGGCCTCCCGCTCTGCCCAGTCCTCCTCGGGCTCCAAGCCCTTGAGGATGGCCAACCTCTCCGAGAGGCTCTTGGCCTGGGGGCAGAGGATGTAGTTGTAGAGGATGGAGGCTGCCGCCGCCCCGACCAGGGGACCCACCCAGAAGACCTGGGGGGGGAAGGAGGAGAGGTTTGGGTGAGCCGGGAGCAGGCAGAGCGAGGAGGGAGGAGAGGAGCCAGGGGCTGAGCAGGGGACCTGGGGCACTGCCTGGCCCGGGCTGACCCTGCGGGGGGCTGGCTCCCACCCCCTGCCCGGGCAGAGCCCCGCAGCCCCTTCCAGCCCCTGCCCGGACAGAGCTCCGCAGCCCCTTCCAGGGCAGAGCTCCGCAGCCCCTTCCAGGGCAGAGCTCCGCAGCCCCTTCCAGCCCCTGCCCGGACAGAGCTCCGCAGCCCCTTCCAGCCCTGCCCGGACAGAGCTCCGCAGCCCCTTCCAGGACAGAGCTCCGCAGCCCCTTCCAGCCCTGCCCGGACAGAGCTCCGCAGCCCCTTCCAGCCCCTTCCAGGGCAGAGCTCCGCAGCCCCTTCCAGCCCTGCCCGGACAGAGCTCCGCAGCCCCTTCCAGCCCCTTCCAGGGCAGAGCTCCGCAGCCCCTTCCAGCCTGCCACAGCAGACAGCTCCTCCACTCCCATGAGTGCCAGCAGGAGTGGCAGAACAACTCCCTGCCCCTGTGCCACCTTGCCATGACCCTGTGCGACCCTCTCCCTGCCCCTGTGCCACCTCCCCCTGCCCCTGTGCCACCTCCTCCTGCCCACCTGTGCCACCTCCCCCTGCCCACCTGTGCCACCTCCCCCTGCCCCTGTGCCACCTCCCCCTGCCCCTGTGCCACCTCCCCCTGCCCACCTGTGCCACCTCCCCCTGCCCCTGTGCCACCTCCCCCTGCCCCTGTGCCACCTCCTCCTGCCCACCTGTGCCACCTCCCCCTGCCCACCTGTGCCACCTCCCCCTGCCCACCTGTGCCACCTCCCCCTGCCCCTGTGCCACCTCCTCCTGCCCACCTGTGCCACCTCCCCCTGCCCCTGTGCCACCTCCCCCTGCCCCTGTGCCACCTCCCCCTGCCCACCTGTGCCACCTCCCCCTGCCCCTGTGCCACCTCCCCCTGCCCCTGTGCCACCTTCCCCTGCCCACCTGTGCCACCTCCCCCTGCCTGGGGACCCTTCCAGCCTCTGATTCAGTGACTGACACAAAGCTATGGAGAGGAGGAGGAGGAGGTCAGCAGCCAGGGCTGAGCACCTCTGGGCCCAGCACCCTGCAGCACCACAGAGGAGGAGGAGGAGGAGGAGGAGGAGGTCAGCAGCCAGGGCTGGAGACCCTCTGGGCACAGCACCCTGCAGCACCACAGAGGAGGAGGAGGAGGAGGAGGAGGAGGTCAGCAGCCAGGGCTGGAGACCCTCTGGGCACAGCACCCTGCAGCACCACAGAGGAAGAGGAAGAGGAGAAGGAGGAGGTCAGCAGCCAGGGCTGAGCACCTCTGGGCACAGCACCCTGCAGCACCACAGAGGAAGAGGAGGAAGTCAGCAGCCAGGGCTGGAGACCCTCTGGGCACAGCACCCTGCAGCACCACAGAGGAGGAGGAGGTCTCCAGCCCAAGCACATCACCCTGGAGCACCACCTCAGCTCTTGCTGCAGATGAGCTCTCTGCAGGGGGCAATGCTCCTGGGAGTGCTCCCAAAGGACTCTGGGCAATCTCAGGGACTCCTGGAGTCACCAGTCCAACACCAACCCAACCCCTCCATGGCCACAAGGTTCTGGAGCACCCCCAGGGATGGAGACTCCACCAGCACCTCCCTGGGCAGCCTGTGCCAGGCTCTCCCCAGCCTCACTTCCTCCTCTCCCCTCTCAATCTCTCCTCTCCCAGCTCCAATCCATCTCCCCTCACCCTGCCCCTCCCAGCCCTCATCCCTGGTCCCTGCCCAGCTCTCCTGGAGCCTCTGCAGCTCCTGGCAGCTGCTCTGAGCTCTCCCTGCAGCCTTCTCCTCTCCAGGCTCCACAGCCCCAAGCCTCCCAGCCTGGCCCCACAGGGGAGGCTCTGCAGCCTCTGCTGCTCTTGGTGACCTTCCCTCTCCCTCTCTTTTGCTAAGTCCTGGTCAACAAGTGGCACTCCCTGGCCCTGCCACCCAGTGCCCCCCAGCTGGGCTGAGCCACTTAAGCAGCCAGCAGCTCCACCTCCTGCTCCTCATCCCTGCAGCCCTCCCCAAGCTGGGAGCTGGCCCTGGCCCTGCAGGACCCTGGCTGCCTCCTGGGGCTTGGGGGGCAAGGGAAGGGAGGGGGGAAGGGGTGGGGGGAACCTCACCCAGTGGTCACTGAAGTCTCCCACGACGACAGCAGGGGCAAAGGACCTGGCTGGGTTCATGGAGCAGCCTGTGTAGCGGATCTGTGGGCAGGCAGCAGCAGCCAGGGCTTAGCTGTGAGCCCCTGGGCAGCATCCCCGGCCCTCAGTCCCCTCCAGCCTTGCTCCTGGAGGGATCCTGGGCTGCTGCCTCCCTCCCTGCCCCTGGAGGGATCCTGGGCTGCTGCCTCCCTCCCTGCTCCTGAAGGGATCCTGGGCTGCTGCCTCCCTCCCTGCTCCTGAAGGGATCCTGGGCTGCTGCCTCCCTCCCTGCCCCTGGAGGCATCCTGGGCTGCTGCCTCCCTCCCTGCTCCTGAAGGGATCCTGGGCTGCTGCCTCCATCCCTGCTCCTGAAGGGATCCTGGGCTGCTGCCTCCCTCCCTGCTCCTGGGCTGCTGCCTCCCTCCCTGCCCCTGGAGGGATCCTGGGCTGCTGCCTCCCTCCCTGCCCCTGGAGGGATCCTGGGCTGCTGCCTCCCTCCCTGCCCCTGGAGGCATCCTGGGCTGCTGCCTCCATCCCTGCTCCTGAAGGGATCCTGGGCTGCTGCCTCCCTCCCTGCCCCTGGAGGGATCCTTGGACCCTGCTTCCCTCCCTGCCCCTGGAGGGATCCTGGGCTGCTGCCTCCCTCCCTGCTCCTGGGCTGCTGCCTCCCTCCCTGCCCCTGGAGGGATCCTGGGCTGCTGCCTCCCTCCCTGCTCCTGGAAGGATCCTTGGACCCTGCCTCCCTCCCTGCCCCTGGAGGGATCCTGGGCTGCTGCCTCCCTCCCTGCCCCTGGAGGCATCCTGGGCTGCTGCCTCCCTCCCTGCTCCTGGAGGGATCCTGGGCTGCTGCCTCCCTCCCTGCTCCTGGAGGCATCCTGGGCTGCTGCCTCCCTCCCTGCTCCTGGAGGGATCCTGGGCTGCTGCCTCCCTCCCTGCTCCTGGGTTGCTGCCTCCCTCCCTGCTCCTGGAGGGATCCTGGGCTGCTGCCTCCCTCCCTGCTCCTGGAGGGGTCCTGGGCTGCTGCCTCCCTCCCTGCTCCTGGAGGGATCCTTGGACCCTGCTTCCCTCCCTGCCCCTGGAGGGGTCCTGGGCTTCCCACCCCCCCCAGCTGCCCTTGCTCCAGGAGAAGGCCAAGCTGGAAGGCTCCAAGGGCTGAGGCAAGCAGGGCTGAGCTGGCAGCACCTGGCAGGGGCCTGAGCCAGGGGCTTGGCTGTCCCTGAGCTTGCTGCAACTCAGCTGCAGGCTGGGGAGGTGCCCTGCAGCGTGGCCAGGGCTGCAGGGGCAGCTCCTTGCTGGGCCTGGCCCTGCAGCAGGTTGCTGCTCCTGACTGAGCTGGGCTTGGGTGGGAGAAGCCCTCTGAGGGCATCCAGGCCAACCCTCAGCCCAACCCCTCCATGGCCACCAAACCTTGGCCACAAGAGCCATGGCCACAGGGTCCTGGAGCACCTCCAGGCATGGGGACTCCACCAGCACCTCCCTGGGCAGCCTGGGCCAGGCCCTGACCACTCTGCAGGGCAGAAATTGTTCCTCCTCATGGCCAAGCTGAGCCTGCCCTGGGGCAGCCTGAGGCCAGCTCCTCCTGTGCCATCACTTAGGACAGGAGATCTCAGCCCTCAGCTGGCTCCAGGCTGCTCTCAGGCACTTGCAGGGAGCCAGGAGGTCTCCCCTCAGCCTCCTCTCCCCCAGCCTCAACCCCCCCCAGCTCCCTCAGCTGTTCCTCCCCAGCCCCCTCCCCAGCCCCCTCCCCAGCTCCCTTGCCCTTCCCTGGCCCTGCTGCAGCCCTCAAAGCCCTCCTGGCCCTGAGCAGCCCAAGGCTGCCCTCAGCTGCTGCTGTTTGGGGCTGGGGGCTGCTGCTTGGCCTCACTCTTGGAGACCTTTTCCAACCCACTCCCCCCACCCAAACGTTTCCCTGACCCTCTGCTGGGCTTCCCCTCCTCTGTCCCCCAGGGGCAAAGCCTGCAGCCCAGCAGAGTCTGAGCCTCACCAGCAAGTCAGCTTGAGCAGGGCTGGCCTGGAGCCCCTTCCACTCACCCCCAGGAGGTGTCCCACAGCCACAGAGAGGCCAATGGAGAGGGCAGGGGAGCCCAGGCTGTCCTCCCGGCGCTCATCCGTGGAGGCAAAGACGCAGAGGACCAGCTGGAAGGTGAGGAAGAGCTCCACAGCCACTGCCTGCCCTGGGCTGGTCTCATTGGAGAGCTGCAAGGGGAGCAAGAAGGGCTCTGAGGGGTCAGGGGGATTGGGGACAGGGATGGGAGGTGGAGGAGACCCAAGCCCAGGGGAGCAAGAAGGGCTCTGAGGGGTCAGGAGGGGCTGGGGACAGGGATGGAAGGTGGAGGAGGAGGAGACCCAAGCCCAGGGGAGCAAGAAGGGCTCTGAGTCCCCCAGGAGCTGCCAGGAGGCTTCAGGCTGCAAGGGCTGAGCCTGCTGAGCCCCTCAGGAGCTGCCAGGCTGCAAGGGCTGAGCCTGCTGAGCCCCTCAGGAGCTGCCAGGCTGCAAGGGCTGAGCCTGCTGAGGCCCCCAGGAGCTGCCAGGAGGCTTCAGGCTGCAAGGACCCTGCCTCCCTCCCTGCTCCTGGGCTGCTGCCTCCCTCCCTGCTCCTGGAGGGATCCTGGGACCCTGCCTCCCTCCCTGCTCCTGGGCTGCTGCCTCCCTCCTTGTCCTTGGAGGGATCCTGGGACCCCGACTCCCTCCCTGCCCCTGGAGGCATCCTGGGACCCCAACTCCCTCCCTGCCCCTGGAGGGACCCTGGGCTGCTGCCTCCCTCCCTGCCCCTGGAGGCATCCTGGGACCCCACCTCCATCCCTGCTCCTGGAGGGATCCTGGGACCCCGACTCCATCCCTGCCCCTGGAGGCATCCTGGGACCCCAACTCCCTCCCTGCCCCTGGAGGGACCCTGGGCTGCTGCCTCCCTCCCTGCCCCTGGAGGCATCCTGGGACCCCAACTCCCTCCCTGCCCCTGGAGGGATCCTGGGCTGCTGCCTCCCTCCCTGCCCCTGGAGGGATCCTGGGACCCCACCTCCCTCCCTGCCCCTGGAGGGACCCTGGACCTCAGCCTCCTGCTTCCAGCCTGCAGCTGCCAGCAGCTGCCTCCCCCTGCCTCTGACCCACGAAGCCTCTTTGCCGGCCCCGGGGGTCCCTTCCCCCCCCCTCCCCCTGCCCTTCCCCGGCGGTCCCTTCCCGGCCCCCCTGCCCGCCCCGGGGGTGGGGGTCGCGGCTCCTACCTTGTTGGCGGCCAGCCCCTGGCGGCAGTCCGGGGGGGTGAGCTCGTGCAGGATGGCAGCCCCCACCACCCCCCCCAGCAGCTGGGCAGCCACGTAGCAGACAGCCCTGAGCAGGGAGAGCTGCGAGCCCAGCAGGAAGGCCAAGGTGACCGCGGGGTTGAGGTGGGCGCCGCTGACGTGCCCCAGGGCTTGCACCAGGCTGCCGATGGCCAAGCCGAAGGCCAGAGCCACCTGCAGGGGGCTGGGGGCCGCGGCCGAGGGCCAGCTGAGGGCAGAGCCCAGCCCCAGCAGGATGAAGACCAAAGTGGCCAAGAACTCTGCCAGGACGGCTCGGGAGAAGGCGACGGAGCGCAGCTCCCACATGCTGCGGCTGCCGGCGGGCAGGGGGCTGAGGCTGCTGAGCCCCCAGGAGCTGCCAGGCTGCAAGGGCTGAGCCTGCTGAGCCCCTTAGGAGGTGCCAGGAGGCTTCAGGCTGCAAGGGCTGAGCCTGCTGAGCCCCCAGGAGCTGCCAGGAGGCTTCAGGCTGCAAGGGCTGAGGCTGCCGAGCCCCCAGGAGCTGCCAGGAGGCTTCAGGCTGCAAGGACTGAGGCTGCTGAGCCCCCAGGAGCTGCCAGGAGGCTTCAGGCTGCAAAGGCTGAGGCTGCTGAGCCCCCAGGAGCTGCCAGGCTGCAAGGGCTGAGCCTGCTGAGCCCCCAGGAGCTGCCAGGCTGCAAGGGCTGAGCCTGCTGAGCCCCTTAGGAGGTGCCAGGAGGCTTCAGGCTGCAAGGGCTGAGCCTGCTGAGCCCCTTAGGAGGTGCCAGGAGGCTTCAGGCTGCAAAGGCTGAGTCTGTTGAGCCCCTCAGGAGCTGCCAGGCTGCAAGGGCTGAGCCTGCTGAGCCCCTTAGGAGGTGCCAGGAGCTGCCAGGCTGCAAGGGCTGAGCCTGCTGAGCCCCTCAGGAGCTGCCAGGCTGCAAGGGCTGAGCCTGCTGAGCCCCTTAGGAGGTGCCAGGAGCTGCCAGGCTGCAAGGACTGAGCCTGCTGAGCCCCTCAGGAGCTGCCAGGCTGCAAGGGCTGAGCCTGCTGAGCCCCTTAGGAGGTGCCAGGAGCTGCCAGGCTGCAAGGGCTGAGCCTGCTGAGCCCCTCAGGAGGTGTCAGGCTGCAAGGGCTGAGCCTGCTGAGCCCCCAGGAGCTGCCAGGCTGCAAGGGCTGAGGCTGCTGAGCCCCCAGGAGCTGCCAGGAGGCTTCAGGCTGCAAGGGCTGAGCCTGCTGAGCCCCCAGGAGCTGCCAGGAGGCTTCAGGCTGCAAGGGCTGAGCCTGCTGAGCCCCTCAGGAGCTGCCAGGCTGCAAGGGCTGAGCCTGCTGAGCCCCTCAGGAGCTGCCAGGCTGCAAGGGCTGAGCCTGCTGAGCCCCTCAGGAGGTGCCAGGAGGCTTCAGGCTGCAAAGGCTGAGTCTGTTGAGCCCCTCAGGAGGTGCCAGGAACTGCCAGGAGGCTTCAGGATGCAAGGGCTGAGCCTGCTGAGTCCCTCAGGAGGTGCCAGGCTGCAAGGGCTGAGCCTGCTGAGCCCCCAGGAGCTGCCAGGCTGCAAAGGCTGAGTCTGTTGAGCCCCTCAGGAGGTGTCAGGAACTGCCAGGAGGCTTCAGGATGCAAGGGCTGAGCCTGCTGAGTCCCTTAGGAGCTGCCAGGAGCTGCCAGGATGCAAGGTCTGAGCCTGCTGAGCCCCTCAGGAGCTGCCAGGAGCTGCCAGGAGGCTTCAGGATGCAAGGTCTGAGCCTGCTGAGCCCCTCAGGAGCTGCCAGGATGCAAGGGCTGAGCCTGCTGAGTCCCTCAGGAGGTGCCAGGAGCTGCCAGGATGCAAGGTCTGAGCCTGCTGAGTCCCTTAGGAGCTGCCAGGATGCAAGGGCTGAGCCTGCTGAGTCCCTTAGGAGCTGCCAGGATGCAAGGGCTGAGCCTGCTGAGCCCCTCAGGAGCTGCCAGGAGGCTTCAGGCTGCAAGGGCTGAGCCTGCTGAGTCCATCAGGAGCTGCCAGAAGGTGCCAGGAGGCTTCAAGCTGCAAGGACTGAGCCTGCTGAGTCCCCCAGGAGGTGCCAGGATGCTCCAGGCTGCAAGGAGTCCCTCAGGAGCTGCCAGGAGCTGCCAGGAGGCTTCAGGCTGCAAGGAAGGAACCTGCTGAGTCCCTCAGGAGCTGCCAGGCTGCAAGGACTGAGCCTGCTGAGTCCCTCAGGAGGTGCCAGGAGCTGCCAGGAGGCTTCAGGCTGCAAGGAGTCCCTCAGGAGCTGCCATGCTGCAAGGACTGAGCCTGCTGAGCCCCTCAGGAGATGCCAGCAGCCAGGCTGGGGCCAGAGGAGATGAGGAGAGGGCAGGAGATATATATAGGGAGGGGGGAGGTGAGGGAGCAGCTGCTGGAGGAGATGGAGCCCAGGAAATCCTCCTGCTGGGTTCCAGCTGAGGGAACAGCAGAGCCTGCCCCCTGCACTGGAGCTGGGCCAGGCAGGGGCCACCACCCCTGGGAGGTCAGAGAGAGCCTCCAGCAGCTCTGCTGCCTTCCTCCCCAGCCTGCCTGGCAGAGGCCCTGCCCCAGGGCTGCTCTGCTCTCCAGGGCCCAGCACCTGCAGCAGGGAGAGGGAAGCAGAGGAGGCTCTGTGGAGCTGGAGCTGGGGCTGGAGCTGGGCTGAAGAGCAGGGAGGGGATGTGGGGAGGCAGGCAGGGAAGAGGAGGTGGAGGAGGCCCTGGGAGGCACTGAGCACACCAGGGAGTGGTTTGGGCTGGAGAGGCAATCTGAGAGCCCAACAGGGAGAGACCAACCTCAACCCAACCCCTCCATGGCCTCCACACCATGGCCCCAGGTGCTATGGGCACAGGGGGCTGGAGCCCCTCCAGGCCTGGGCACTCCACCAGCACCTCCCTGGGCAGCCTGGGCCAGGCTTGCAGAACCCTTCCAGGGCAGAAGTTTCTCCTCAGGGCCAAGCTGAGCCTGCCCTGGGGCAGCCTGAGGCCATCTCCTCTTGTGCCATCACTTAGGGCAGGAGGTCTCAGCCCCCAGCTGGCTCCAGGCTCCTCTCAGGCACTTGCAGGGAGCCAGGAGGTCTCCCCTCAGCCTCCTCTCCTCCAGCCTCAACCCCCCCAGCTCCCTCCCCAGCCCCCTCCCCAGCTCCCTTGCCCTTCCCTGGCCCTGCTGCAGCCCTCCTGGCCCTGAGGAGCCCAAGGCTGCCCCCAGGCTGCCAGCTGTGGCCCCCCCAGTGCCCAGCCCAGGGGCTCCATCCCTGCCCTGCTGCTGCTGCCCACAGCACTGCTGCTGCAGCCCAGGCTGCTGGTGGCCTCCTTGCCCCCCTGGGCCCCCCCTGGCTCCCCTCCAGCTGCTGACACCAAACCCCCCCCAGCTCCTTTCCCCCCCTGGGGCAGCTCCCAGCCCCTCTGCCCCCAGCCTGCAGCCTTCCTGGGGTGGCTGTGAGCCAAGGGCAGCCCCCAGCCCTCGCTGCCCTCCTGGCCTTGGCCTCAGCCATGGCTGCAGGCTGAGGCTGGGCAAAGAGGAGGTCCAGAGGAAATGACCTTCTTGGAGGACACATTTAAGACCTTCCAGCCCCCAGAATGGAAGCAAGGAAGCAGGCTGGGAGGAGAAGGAAGCTCCCTGCAAGGGCTCAGGGGCTCTGCCCTTCAGCAGTGCCAGCTGCTGACACCAACTCCCCCCAAGCCCCTTTTCCCCCCAGGGGCAGCTCCCAGCCCCTCTGCCCCCAGCCTGCAGCCTTCCTGGGGTGGCTGTGAGGCAAGGGCAGCCCCCAGCCCTTGGCTGGCAGCTCTGGCACCGTGGTGGCTGCAGCCCTTCTGGCTTTCCAGGGAGCAGGCTCAGGGCATGGAACCACACAAGCAGTGGCAGGGCCAAGGTCTCCTGCCCCTCTCAGCTGTGCCATGGGCAGGATCCCTGCCATGTGCTTGGGAAATGGAGGTGGGAGGAAGCCTGCAAGCTTGGTACTGGGCTGCTGGAGTTCTGCTGGGGCCTGGGAGGGGTTCCTGGAGCTGCTGGTGGTGCTGCTGGTGGTTACCTGGCTCTGGACCTTGCAGCAAGTGTGCTGCAGAGCTGGGAGCAGTGCAGAGCATTGCAGCCCTGCAGTGAAGCCAAGCAACTGAACCCCAGCCTGGAGGGGTTGGGAAGGGACCTCTGGAGCTCCCCCAGCCCCAGCAGGGCAGCCCCAGCAGCTTGCCCAGGGGCACAGTGCCCAGGGGGGGCTGGAAGCTCTCCACAGCCTCTCTGGGCAGCCTGCTCCAGGCCTCCAGCAGCTTCACCCCAAGCTGCTTTCTCCTCCTGCCCTCCACTCTCTGCCCCCTGCCCCTGGGCACCACTCAGCAGATGCCAGCCCCAGCCTCCTGCCCCCCCCCCAGCTCCTTCAGCTCTTGCTGAGCACTGCTCAGAGCCCCTCTGGGGCTGCTCTGCTGCAGGCTCTCAGCCCCAGGGCTCCAGCAGTCTCTGGACAGCCTCCTCCAGTGCTCCACCACCCTCCAAGCAAGGAGGTTGCTCCTCAGGCTGCTGGAGGAGCTCAGTGGCTTGGGGGAAGTTCACTCTGCAGCCTCTCAGCATCAGCAGCCCTGCCCTGGGGAGGGCTCCTAAGGAGCCTGCTGGCATCTGAGGAGGGTTGAGAGGAGCCCCTGGGTCCATCAGGTTGGAAGGGAGCTCAGGGCTCAGCCAGCTCCAAGCCCCTGCCCTGCCCAGGGACCCCTCCCCCCAGCCCAGGCTCCAGGGAGGGCTCAGCCACAGCCTCCCTGGGCAGCCTGTGCCAGGCTCTCCCCAGCCTCACTTCCTCCTCTCCCCTCTCAATCTCTCCTCTCCCAGCTCCAATCCATCTCCCCTCACCCTGCCACCCCCAGCCCCTGTCCCAAGTCCCTCCCCAGCTCTCCTGGAGCCTCTGCAGCTCCTGGAAGCTGCCCTGAGGTCTCCCTGGAACCTTCTCCCCCAGTCCCAGCTCCCCCAGCCTGTCCCTGCAGGACCTTCAGGAGTTTCCCTGCTCCAGGGGGGATGCCCAAGCTCCAAGTCCCTCCCCAGCCCTCCTGGAGCCTCTTCAGCTCCTGGCAGCTGCTCTGAGCTCTCCCTGCAGCCTTCCCTTCCCCAGCCTGGCCACCCCCAGCTCCCTCAGGATCTTTTCCCCTCCATCCTTTGCCTCCTTTCTTAAGGCCTCCCCTGGGGGGGCACATTCAGAGGTGGCCTTTGCAGTTTGCCTTCTCCTTTCCTGGGTAGGAAAGAGGAAATTCAGCCCAGAGCAGGGGTGGGGAAGGTCAAGTCCTGCCCCAACCTCTCTGCCAGGGCTGTGTCTACTAAACTGGGGTCCCCCCTGGCTGCCAGCTGAGGCTGGGGGGGGGCTCTGTTACCCACTCAGCTGCTGGCAAGGAGTGGGAGATGCCTGCAGGCAGCTCCAGGATGGGGGGAAGGAAGCCTGGTCCCCCAAAGGGAAGCTTGCAGCACAGCCCTGGGCAGCTCCTGCAGCTCCCCCCTGAAGCAGGCTGGCTGCAAGCAGGAAGGGTCTCTGCTGCTGGGGCACTGAAGCTTTCCTGCCCCCGTGGCTGGGAGGTATTTGAGATGGAATGGAGATAGCCTGCAGCTGTTTACAGGTTCCTGAGAGCCACCAAAGCAAAGATATCTGCAGCCATCTCAGTCACAGGAGAAGGGAGGCTGTTGTGCAACCACAGCTCCCTGCCCTGCCAGCTGCTCCTCGAATCCACCACGCCAGGGCCACCCCCTGCCCTCCCCGGGGCTGCAGAGGTGGCCCCAAGCCAGGCTGTGTGCTGGGGTTGGGATGCAGGAGGGAGGGAAGGGACCCAGAGGGAGCTGGGGAGGCTGCAGGGAAGGGATCCATCCAGAGGGAGCTGAGCAGGCTGCAGGGGTGGCCTCAAGCTGTGTGCTGGGGTTGGGATGCTGGAGGGAGGGAAGGGACCCAGAGGGAGCTGAGCAGACTGGAGGGAAGGGAGGGAAGGGAGGGAAGGGACCCAGAGGGAGCTGAGCAGACTGGAGGGAAGGGAGGGAAGGGAGGGAAGGGACCCAGAGGGAGCTGGGCAGGCTGCAGGGGTGGCCCCAAGCTGTGTGCTGGGGTTGGGATGCTGGAGGGAAGGAAGGGACCCAGAGGGAGCTGAGCAGGCTGCAGGGAAGGGATCCATCCAGAGGGAGCTGGGCAGGCTGCAGAGCTGGCCCCAAGCTGTGTGCTGGGGTTGGGATGCAGGAGGGAGGGAGGGAAGGGACCCAGAGGGAGCTGAGCAGGCTGCAGGGGTGGCCTCAAGCTGTGTGCTGGGGTTGGGATGCTGGAGGGAGGGAAGGGACCCAGAGGGAGCTGAGCAGGCTGCAGAGCTGGCCCCAAGCTGTGTGCTGGGGTTGGGATGCTGCAGAGCCTCCCTCAGCACTGCCCACAGGCAGCTGGGGCCAGAGGACTCCCCCAGGGCTGGCCACTGGCCCCAGAGCCCTGGGAGCCCTCTGCTGCTGCCAGGGGCAGGAGGGCTGAGGCCTCCTGAGCAGGTCTGCAGCTGGGCCCAGGCTGGGGAGGGGTTGGGATGCTGGAGGGAAGGGAGGGATCCATCCAGAGGGAGCTGAGCAGGCTGCAGAGGTGGTCCCAAGCCAGGCTCAGCAGGGCCCAGGGCAAGGTTCCTGCAGCTGGGGCAGGGCAGGGGCAGCACAGAGCCAGGCTGGGGGAGGAGGGGGCTGGGGGCAGCCTGCAGGGGAAGGCCTTGGGGGTGGCAGTGGCTGACAGAGTCCCCAGGAGCCAGCAGTGGTCACTGGCAGCCCAGAAGCCAACCCTGAGCTGGGCTGCAGCAGCAGGAGGCAGAGCAGCAGCACAGGGAGGGGATTCTGCCCCCTGCCCTGCTCTGCCCTCCCCTGCAGCACTGCCCCCAGCCCTGGGACCCCCAGCACAGGGAGGAGCTGCAGCTGCTGGGGAGGCTCCAGAGGAGGCCACCAAGAGGAGCAGAGGCTGCAGAGCCTCCCCTGTGGGGCCAGGCTGGGAGGCTTGGGGCTGGAGGAGGCTGCAGGGAGAGCTCAGAGCAGCTGCCAGGAGCTGCAGAGGCTCCAGGAGAGCTGGGCAGGGACTTGGGATGAGGGCTGGGGAGGGGCAGGGTGAGGGGAGATGGATTGGAGCTGGGAGAGGAGAGATTGAGAGGGGAGAGGAGGAAGTGAGGCTGGGGAGAGCCTGGCACAGGCTGCCCAGGGAGGCTGTGGCTGCCTCCTGCCTGGGGGTGCTGAGGGCCAGGCTGGATGAGGCCCTGAGCAGCCTGGGCTGGGGGGAGGGGTCCCTGGGCAGGGCAGGGGCTTGGAGCTGGCTGAGCCCTGAGCTCCCTTCCACCCCAACCCCAATCCATGAATTAGAGCAGCTGGGGATCCACTGCAGCTCTCCCTTGGAGCTTCCAGGGGCTCCTTCCCAACCCAACCCAAACCCTTTCCACGCTTCCCTTAGCAGCCCAGGGAGCTCTCACCTCTGCCCCACTGCTGCCTGGGGAGCAGACAGAGCAGAGCAGGACCTCCAGCCCCCCATGGCTGGAGCTGGCTGAGCTCTGAGCTCCCTTCCAGCCCCACCAGGAGCAGTTCCCTCTGTGCCTGCCCATGGCAGGGGATGCTTGGAGCTGGCTGAGCTCTGAGCTCCCTTCCAGCCCCACCAGGAGCAGTTCCCTCTGTGCCTGCCCATGGCAGGGGATGCTTGGAGCTGGCTGAGCTCTGAGCTCCCTTCCAGCCCCACCAGGAGCAGTTCCCTCTGTGCCTGCCCATGGCAGGGGATGCTTGGAGCTGGCTGAGCTCTGAGCTCCCTTCCAGCCCCACCAGGAGCAGTTCCCTCTGTGCCTGCCCATGGCAGGGGATGCTTGGAGCTGGCTGAGCTCTGAGCTCCCTTCCAACCCAAACCCTTTCCACGCTTCCTTTAGCAGCCCAGGGAGCTCTCACCTCTGCCCCACTGCTGCCTGGGGAGCAGACAGAGCAGAGCAGGACCTGCAGCCCCATCTGGAGCAGTTCCCTCTGTGCCACTCTCCTGCCACACCTGAGAGAGCTCTGAGGCTGAGGAGCAAATCCCAAGGCAAAGCTCCAGAGCTCTTCCTGCCCCTGTGGCCAAATCCCTGCGCCCTGCCGAGGCAGAGGCTCTGCTGGCTCTGCTCCTGGCCTTTGTTCTGCAGCAGCAGAGCTCATCCAAGCCTTCATCTCCTTGACTGACTTCAGTGAATGGAGCTTGAGCCTGAGCCAGCAGCTGGGCTTTGGAGAAGGCTTTGCTGCTGTTTGCTTATCCCACCTCAAGTGCTCTGCAAGCTGAGTCCTGACCTTGTTTGCCCAGGGGCTTAGTCGAGGCAGGCAGTGAGGTGTTGGTGCTGTTGGTGTTGCTGGGGCTGGGCTGGAAATCACCCTGCAAGGGATCAGCACAGGGCTGTGGT
This sequence comes from Dryobates pubescens, assembly GCF_014839835.1. NCBI lineage: Eukaryota > Metazoa > Chordata > Aves > Piciformes > Picidae > Dryobates > Dryobates pubescens. The sequence continues at coordinate 1,634,083 of NC_071651.1, forward strand.
GCCCCTGCCCTCAGTCACAGGGTGCTTTGGGGGGGGAAGGGACCTCCAGGGCTCAGCCAGTGCCACCTCCCCTGCACCCAGCAGGGACATCCTCTGCCAGGGCAGGTTGCTCACAGCCCTGCTGAGCCTCCCCTTCAGTATCTCCAGGGATGGAGCCTCAGCCACCCCCCTGGGCAGCCCTCTGGCAGCGCTGCAGCAGCCTCCTGGTGCAGAACTGGCTCCTCACAGCCAAGCTCAACCTGCTCTGCTCTGCTCTCATGCCAAACCACTGCCCCTGGGCCAGGCCCTGCAGGCCTTTGGGGACAGTCCCTCTGCAGCCTTCCTGTAGCCCCCTTCAGGTGCTGGAAGGCTGCTCTGAGCTCTGCCTGCAGCCTTCTCTTCTCCAGGCTCCACAGCCCCAAGCCTCCCAGCCTGGCCCCACAGGGGAGGCTCTGCAGCCTCTGCTCCTCTTGGTGGCCTCCTCTGGAGCCTCCCCAGCAGCTCCAGGTCCATCCTGTGCTGGGGGTCCCAGGGCTGGGGGCTGTGCTGCAGGGGAGGGCAGAGCAGGGCAGGGCAGGGGGCAGGATCCTCTCTCTCCACCTCTGCCACTCTGCTCTGGGTGCAGCCCAGGCTGCCCTTGCCCTGCTGTGCTGCCAGTGCCCAGTGCTGGCTCCTGCCCAGCTGCTCCCAGTGCCCCTCACTGATGCTCCTCAGCACTGAGCAGGAGGGGCAGGGTGAGGGGAGATGGATTGGAGCTGGGAGAGGAGAGATTGAGAGGGGAGAGGAGGAAGTGAGGCTGGGGAGAGCCTGGCACAGGCTGCCCAGGGAGGCTGTGGCTGCCTCCTGCCTGGGGGTGCTGAGGGCCAGGCTGGATGAGGCCCTGAGCAGCCTGGGCTGGGGGCAGGGCAGGGGCTTGGAGCTGGCTGAGCTCTGAGCTCCCTTCCAACCCAGCCCCATTCCATGGATCAGAGCAGCTGGGAATCCACCACAGCTCTCCCTTGGAGCTTCCCAACCCAACCCAAACCCTTTCCATGCTTCCTTTAGCAGCCCAGGGAGCTCCCTTGGAGCTTCCAGCACCAAACCTTCAGCTTTGGGTGGGTTTTGGTTCTGGAAATTTGGGCTCTGAAGAGCAGCAAATCTTTGTCCTCTTCCCTTTGACCACTGGGGAAGGGTCTGGAGGAGAGGGAGCTGGGGAGGAGCAGCTGAGGGAGCTGGGGGGGTTGAGGCTGGAGGAGAGGAGGCTGAGGGGAGACCTCCTGGCTCCCTGCAAGTGCCTGAGAGGAGCCTGGAGCCAGGGGGGGGGTTGGGCTCTGGGGCCAGGAGCAGAGGAGATGGCTTCAGGCTGCCCCAGGGCAGGCTCAGGTTGGCCCTGAGGAGAAACTTCTCCCCTGGAAGGGTTCTGCAAGCCTGGCCCAGGCTGCCCAGGGAGGTGCTGATGGAGTCCCCATCCCTGGAGGCCTTTCCAAGCCCTGCAGCTGGGGTGCTGAGGGCCAGGGCTCAGCCCCAGCCTGGGTAGGGTTAGATGCTGGTTGGCCTGGATGAACTTCAAGGCCTTCTCCACCCCAACCCAACCTATTCCATGGCTCCAGAAGCTCTTGGAGCTGCCCTGCAGACAGCCCAGGAGCAGGGCTGGAGCACTCTGCTGGGTCACTGCCCCAGGGTTTGCCCTTCTGGAGCCTCCTGCTGAGGATGCCCCTGGCAGGAGATCTCTTCCTGCTGCTCTCTGGTGCCTGCCAGCTCTCTGGTGGCTTCTTCTCCGCCCCAGTGGAGATGAGGCTGCTGCAGAATGTCCTCCCTCTGCTTTGTCATCCCCCTGGCACGGCAGGAAGCACCCAAGGGCCATGTCCCCAGGACAGCTCAGTGTCACTCAGGGCAGCCAAGCAGCAAAGGAGGCAGCTCTGTGCCCCAGAGGAATGGAAGGGAACTTCCTGCTGCCTGCCTGCAGCCCCCAGCTCCTCTCCTGAGCCAGCAGCACATCTCCCAAGCTCAGCAGGAGAGAGAGCAACCCAAACCCCCAGCTCAGCCCCCTCCAGCCACCCTCTGCCTGCTAGGAGCCTGGGGCCAGGGGGGGTTGGGCTCTGGGGCCAAGGGCCAGGAGCAGAGGAGATGGCCTCAGGCTGCCCCAGGGCAGGCTCAGCTTGGCCCTGAGGAGAAACTTCTGCCCTGGAAGGGTTCTGCAAGCCTGGCCCAGGCTGCCCAGGGAGGTGCTGGTGGAGTGCCCAGGCCTGGAGGGGTTCCAAAGCCACCTGGCTGTGGGGCTGGGGGCTGTGGTTGAGTGCTGAGGGCTGTGGGGCTGTGGGGCTGGGGGCTGTGGGGCTGTGGGGCTGGGGGCTGTGGTGCTGGGGGCTGTGGGGCTGTGGTGCTGGGGGCTGTGGGGCTGGGGGCTGTGGTGCTGGGGGCTGTGGGGCTGTGGTGCTGAGGGCTGTGGGGCTGGGGGCTGTGGGGCTGGGGGCTGTGGTGCTGAGGGCTGTGGGGCTGGGGGCTGTGGGGCTGGGGGCTCAGCAGCCATGGAGGGGTTGGGAGCTGTGGCTGAGTGCTTGGACTCCATCCCCCCCTGGGTGCTGCTGGGTTGGGGACCTGCTGCTCCCAGAGGTCTCTTCCAAGCTCAGCAGTTCCTTGGAGCTGTGATCCAGAGGAGGCCACAGAGAGGCTGCCAGGGCTGGGGCAGCTCTGCTGGGAGGCTGAGGGAGCTGGGGGGGAGAAGGCTGCAGGGGAGCTCAGAGCTGCCTGAAGGGATCCTGCAGGAAGGCTGCAGAGAGACTTTGGCTGAGGGGGGCTGGAGCCAACCCCAGGGGGAAGGGTTTGGAGCTGAGGCAGAGCAGGGTTGGAGTGGAGCTGAGGGAGAAGCTCTGCAGCAGGAGGCTGCTGAGAGCCTGGCCCAGGCTGCCCAGGGAGGCTGTGGCTGCCTCCTGCCTGGGGGTGCTGAGGGCCAGGCTGGATGAGGCCCTGAGCAGCTGAGTGCAGCTGAAAGCAGTCCCTGGGCAGGGTGGGGAGGTCAGGGGAGAGGAGCTCTGAGCTCCCTGCCCAGCTGAGCTCCTGCCCAGCTCTCTGGCTCCCTGCTGCTGTGATTCACTTCCCTGCTGCCCACCCTGGCCCTGCCCCACCAGGAGCCACGGCTCAGTTGCTGCCTGGCTCGAGGGGAACGTCAGCAGCTGCTGCCCCCTCCCTGCCCCCTCCCTGCCCCCTGCCCCCCAAATTCCAGCGCAGCAGCCGAGAGAAGCCTCTGCCCCGGGGGCAGGAAGCTGTCACCCTGCTGCCACCCAGCCCTGCTCCCCTCCCCCACCCCCCCTGCAGCAGCACCACAGCCTTGAGCAACTCCTTGCACGGGGTGCTGGGGGGGGGGGTGCTGAGGGTGGTGCTGGGGTTGCTGAGGGTGGTGCTGGGGTGGTGCTGGGGGTGCTGAGGGGGGTGCTGGGGGTGCTGAGGGTGGTGCTGGTGGTGTTGGGGTGGTGCTGGGGGTGCTGAGGTTGGTGTTGAGGGTGCTGAGGTTGGTGCTGGTGGTGCTGGGGTGGTGCTGGGGGTGCTGAAGTTGGTGCTAGGGGTGCTGAGGTTGGTGCTGGGGGTGCTGAGGGTGGTGCTGGAGTGGTGCTGGGGTGCTGAGGTTGGTGCTGGGGGTGCTGATGTTGGTGCTAGGGGTGCTGAGGTTGGTGCTGGGGTGGTGCTAGGGGTGCTGATGTTGGTGCTAGGGGTGCAGAGGTTGGTGCTGGGGTGGTGCTGGGGGTGCAGAGGTTGGTGCTGGGGGTGCTGAGGGTGGTGCTGAGGGTGGTGCTGGGGGGCAGGAAGCTGTTGTGCTGGCAGGGAGGAGGGAAGGACTCTCCTGAGCTGCGCAACGAAGCCTCCCCCAGGGAGTGGCTGCCTCTCCAGCTTGGCCTGGGGGGGTGGTGGGTGGGTAGTTGGGTGGTTGGAAGGGTGGGTGGGTAGTTGGGTGGTTGGATAGCTGGGTGGGTAGTTGGGTGGTTGGAAGGGTGGGTGGGTAGTTGGGTGGTTGGATGGTTGGGTGGGTAGTTGGGTGGTTGGAAGGGTGGGTGGGTAGTTGGGTGGGTGAGTGAGTGGTTGGATAGCTGGGTGGGTGGCTGGGTAGTTGGGTGGCTGGTTGGAGGGGTGGGTGGGTAGTTGGGTGGTTGGGTGGGTGATTGGGGTGGGGGGTGGAATAGTTGGCTGGGTGGTTGAGTGGTTGGGTGGGTGGGTGGGTAGTTGGGTGGGTAGTTGGGTGGTTGGTTGGGTGGTTGGTTGGGTGGATGGGTAGTTGGATGGGTAGTTGGGTGGATGGGTAGTTGGGTGGTTGGTTAGGTGGATGGGTAGTTGGATGGGTAGTTGGGTGGATGGGTAGCTGGATGGGTAGTTGGATGGATGGTTGGGTGGATGGGTAGTTGGATGGGTAGTTGGGTGGATGGTTGGGTGGATGGGTAGTTGGGTGGGTAGTTGGGTGGGTAGTTGGGGGGTCGGTTGGGTGGTTGGTTGGGTGGTTAATTGGGTGGTTGGGTGGCTGGGTGATTGGGTAGTTGGTTGGAGGGGTGGGTGGTTGGTTGAGTGGGTGGTTGATTGGATTGGGTGGTTGGGTAGTTGGATGGGTAGTTGGGTGGTTGGGTAGTTGGATGGGTAGTTGGGTGGTTAGTTGGGTGGGTGGTTGGGTGGGTGACTGGGTAGTTGGTTGGAGGTGTGGGTGGTTGGTTGGTTGAGTGGGTGGTTGGGTGGGTGATTGGGTTGGGTGGTTGGGTAGTTGGATGGGTAGTTGGGGGGTTGGTTGAGTTGTTGAGTGGATGGGTGGTTGGTTGAGTGGGTGGTTGGGTGGGTGATTGGGTTGGGTGGTTGGGTAGTTGGTTGGAGGGGTGGGTGGGTGGGTGGTTGAATGGGTGGTTGAGAGGTTGGGTGGGTAGTTGGGTGGAGGGGTGGGTAGTTGGAGGGGTGGGTGGGTAGCTTGGTACTTGGGTGGGTGTTTGGGTAGTTGGGTGGGTGGTTGAGTAGTTGTTTGGGTGGTTGAGTGGTTGGGTTGGGTGGTTGGGGGGTGGGGGGAGGGGTGGGAGGGTGGGAGGGGGGTTGGGTGCTTGGGTGGTTGAGTGGTTGGGTAGTTGGGTTGTTGGTTGGGTGGGTGGTTGGGTGAGTGGGTGGGAGGTAGGGTGGAGGTTTGGGTGGGTGTCTGGGGAGTTGGTTGGGTGCTTGGTTTGGGGTCTGTGGTCTCCTTGGCCTCTGCTGTGGTTGGTTGGGGTCTGTGCTCTGAGCAGTGCTCAGCAGGAGCTGAAGGAGCTGGGGGGGTGCAGGAGGCTGGGGCTGGCATCTGCTGAGTGGTGCCCAGGGGCAGGGGGCAGAGAGTGGAGGGCAGGAGGAGAAAGCAGCTTGGGGTGAGGCTGCTGGAGGCCTGGAGCAGGCTGCCCAGAGAGGCTGTGGAGAGCTTCCAACCCCCCCTGGGCACTGTGCCCCTGGGCAAGCTGCTGGGGCTGCCCTGCTGGGGCTGGGGGAGCTCCAGAGCTCCCTCCCAGCCTCAGCACTCAGTGCCTCTCCAAGGGCTGATGCAGGAGCTGAGCTCCTCAGGCTCACACTGCTCCATCCTTGCCCCTGGAGCCAGCAGGAGCTGCCCAAGGCCACCAGCCCTGGTGCCCTGAGCTGGAGGTGGCCACTGCTGAGCACCAGGGGGGGGTTGGGGGCTGGAAGCTGAAGGCCATCAGACCCCAGCCCACCTCCCCTGCAGAGCCTTGGCTGCTGGCAGCTTCCAACCCCCCCTGGGCACTGTGCCCCTGGGGGAGCTGCTGGGGGAGCCCTGCTGGGGCAGGGAGGGAGGTTTGGGGCTGGGGGAGCTCCAGAGGTCCCTTCCCAGCCCCTCCAGGCTGGGATTCTGCAGTTCCAAGCCCCCTGCCTGTGCCTGCCCTGATCTTTGCACCTTGCCTGTCGACCTCCAGCCTGGGGGGGGAGGTTGTTCAGCAGGCTGAAAGCCAAGGCTGGGATTTTTGGGGTGGCTTTGGGGTGGTTTTGGAGGTCCATGGTGTGAAGCCTTCCCTGCCAGGGAGGGGAGGAAGGGGGGAAAGCCTCCTTGCAGCTCTCCTGGGTGTGCCACCAGGTGTGGTGGTGCAGCAGATCCCTTCATGACCTCATCAAGGCTTTTTCTTCCTCCCCCCCACCCTGGCTCTGCTGGGCCTGGGAGTGCAGCAGAATTCCTTTTAATCCCTGTGAAATCCCAGCTGGATTTGGCAGGGAGGGGCCCTGGCAGGAGCCTTTACTCCTGGCTGCTTCTTTTCCCCCCTCCTGAGTACTCCACTTCCTGGAGGGCTGCCTCAGGTGGACCTGAGGAGGAGCAGAGCTTGGCCAAGGGGGAGGCTGAGGAGGCTGAGCAGGGGTGGTGTGGCAGCATCACCCCCTGGGACCTGGCTCCTGGGGCTCTCCTCCTCCTCCTCCTCCTCATGGAACTGTTTGGGTTGGGGAAGCTCTCTGAGAGCACCCAGGCCAACCTCAACCCAACCCAACCCCTCCATGGCCACAGGGTCCTGGAGCCCCTCCAGGCCTGGGCACTCCAGCACCTCCCTGGGCAGCCTGGGCCAGGCTTGCAGAACCCTTCCAGGGCAGAAGTTTCTCCTCAGGGCCAAGCTGAGCCTGCCCTGGGGCAGCCTGAGGCCATCTCCTCTGCTCCTGGCCCTTGGCCCCAGAGCCCAACCCCCCCTGGCTCCAGGCTCCTCTCAGGCACTTGCAGGGAGCCAGGAGGTCTCCCCTCAGCCTCCTCTCCTCCAGCCTCAACCCCCCCAGCTCCCTCAGCTGCTCTTCCCCAGCCCCCTCCCCAGCTCCCTTGCCCTTCCCTGCCCCTGCTGCAGCCCTCCTGGCCCTGAGGAGCCCAAGGCTGCCCCCAGGCTGCCAGCTGTGCCCCCCCAGTGCCCAGCCCAGGGGCTCCATCCCTGCCCTGCTGCTGCTGCCCACAGCACTGCTGCTGCAGCCCAGGCTGCTGGTGGCCTCCTTGCCCCCCTGGGCCCCCCCTGGCTCCCCTCCCCCTGCTGACACCAACCCCCCCCCAGCTCCTTTCCCCCCCTGGGGCAGCTCCCAGCCCCTCTGCCCCCAGCCTGCAGCCTTCCTGGGGTGGCTGTGAGCCAAGGGCAGCCCCCAGCCCTCGGTGCCCTCCTGGCCTTGGCCTCAGCCATGGCTGCAGGCTGTGAGGCTGGGCAAAGAGGAGGTCCAGAGGAAATGACCTTCTTGGAGGACACATTTAAGACCTTCCAGCCCCCAGAATGGAAGCAAGGAAGCAGGCTGGGAGGAGAAGGAAGCTCCCTGCAAGGGCTCAGGGGCTCAGTGCCAGCTGGGCAGAGATGAGAGCCCCTTCAAGCCTTGCAGCCTATGGACTCCCCCAGCTCCTCTTCCTGGCTGGGCAGAGGCCCTGGAGGCTTCTCAGAGCTCCTCACCTCTGGCTGCTGGACTTGTTTTGGGGCTGGGCAGTGAGGGAAGACCAAGAGAGCTTTGCCTGGTGGGCAGCAAGGTGCTGGAGGGGCTTGGGTTGCTCTTGCCTGCTGCTGGGGTTGGCAGTGGCAGCTGAGGCTTTGTCCTCTCTGAGGGTTTAGCCCCTCAGGTTAGGAAGGAGGTTGAGCTGCTGGAAGGGGTCCAGAGAAGGGCAACAAAGCTGGGGAGGGGTCTGGGGCACAGGGCTGGGGAGGGGGCTGGGGCACAGCCCTGGGAGGAGAGGCTGAGGGAGCTGGGGTTGCTTAGCCTGCAGAAGAGGAGGCTCAGGGGAGACCTCATTGCTCTCTCCAGCTCCCTGCAGGGAGGTTGGAGCCAGGTGGGGGTTGGGCTCTTCTCCCAGGCACCCAGCCCCAGAACAAGAGGACACAGCCTCAAGCTGTGCCAGGGGAGGTTCAGGCTGGATGGTAGGAAGAAATTCTTCCCAGCAAGAGAGATTGGCCCTGGGGATGTGCTGCCCAGGGAGGTGGTGGAGTCCCCAGCCCTGGAGGTGTTTAGGAAGAGCCTGGATGAGGCCTTTGGTGCCATGGTTGAGTTGATTGGATGGTGCTGGGTGAGAGGTTGGACTTGGTGATCTCAAAGGTCTCTTCCAACCTGGTTAACTCTATTCTCTCCCAGCCCCTGTGTGTGAGCTCTTGGCAGCTGAATCCTGAAGGAGAGGCTTGAACCCTTGGGTAGAATGAGACTTCCAGGGCCTGAAGAGGCTCCAGGAGAGCTGGGAAGGGACCTGGGACCAGGGCTGGGAGAGGCAGGGTGAGGGGAGATGGATTGGAGCTGGGAGAGGAGAGATTGAGAGGGGAGAGGTGGAAGTGAGGCTGGGGAGAGCGTGGCCCAGGCTGCCCAGGGAGGCTGTGGCTGCCTCCTGCCTGGGGGTGCTGAGGGCCAGGCTGGATGAGGCCCTGAGCAGCCTGGGCTGGGGGGAGGGGTCCCTGGGCATGGCAGGGGCTTGGAGCTGGCTGAGCCTGGAGCTCCATTCCATGAGTCTCTGTGGGGTCCTGCATTACCCAAGCAAGGCTTGGCCTGGGGTGAGCCTCCCTGGGGCTCCCTCAGCAGTTGGCTCTCTGCTGTCTCCTGATCTAGTTGAGGATTCTCCTGCTTGCTGCACAGGGGCTTGGACTGGGTGACCTTTGGGGGTCCCTTTAGGAGGTCCCTTTGGAGGTCCCTTTGGAGCTCCCTTTGGAGGTCCCTTTGGAGCTCCCTTTGGAGGTCCCTTTGGAGCTCCCTTTGGAGCTCCCTTTGGAGCTCTCTTTGGAGGTCCCTTTGGAGGTCCCTTTGGAGGTCCCTTTGGAGCTCCCTTTGGAGCTCCCTTTGGAGCTCTCTTTGGAGCTCTCTTTGGAGGTCCCTTTGGAGGTCCCTTTGGAGGTCCCTTTGGAGGTCCCTTTGGAGCTCTCTTTGGAGGTCCCTTTGGAGGTCCCTTTGGGGGGTCCCTTTGGAGCTCCCTTTGGAGCTCCCTTTGGAGGTTCCTTTGGAGGTCTCTGGAGGTCTTTTTGGAGGTCCCTTTAGGGGGGTCTTTGGGGGTCCCTTTGGAGGTCCCTTTGGGTGTCCCTTTGGAGGTACATTTGGGGATCCCTTTGGAGGTCCCTTCCACCCCAGGCCATTCCTGGGTGCTCACCACAAGGCTCAGCACCTCCTGGCCTGTCTGCCCCCAGCCCTTTCACCCCCTTGGCTCAGGCCACTGCTCGAGAGGGGGCAGGGGGCTGTGGAGGAGCCAGGCAGAGCTTCCTGCTGCTGGGTCAGGGCAGTGAGAGCCTCACCTGCTGGGTTGAGTTTCTCTTTCTCTCTCACACTCAGGACCTGCCCAGCTTTGTGCTGCTGCTGCTGAGCCTCCAGGAGAATGAAAGCCCTTGAGGAGCTTGTGGTTAAGTGGCACTTAATTGATTGGGACTAATCCTGACAGGTTTTTGCAGCCCTGCTGGTAATTGCCTCCTTCCAGCTGAATGGTTGGGGCTAGGCCTGGGTGGCTGCCAGCAGCTCTTGCCTTGGCTGCATTCCTCCATTTCCAGCTCATGCTGCCAGCCCTTTTAACCCTTCCCCTGCCTCTGGGCACAGCTTGGGGATGGGGCTTGCAGCCTTCCCTCCTTGCAGGTGGTGCAGGTAGGGATGGGGAAGAGCTTTGGATCCTTCTCCCCTTGCAGGTGGTGCAGGTAGGGATGGGGAAGAGCTTTGGATCCTTCTCCCCTTGCAGGTGGTTCAGGAGGGGATGTGGAAGAGCTTTGGATCCTTCTCCCCTTGCAGGTGGTTCAGGAGGGGATGGGGAAGAGCTTTGGATCCTTCTCCCCTTGCAGGTGGTTCAGGAGGGGATGGGGAAGGGCTTTGGATCCTTCTCCCCTTGCAGGTGGTTCAGGAGGGGATGGGGAAGGGCTTTGGATCCTTCTCCCCTTGCAGGTGGTGCAGGAGGGGATGGGGAAGGGCTTTGGATCCTTCTCCCCTTGCAGGTGGTGCAGGAGGGGATGGGGAAGGGCTTTGGATCCTTCTCCCTTTGCAGGTGGTTCAGGAGGGGATGGGGAAGGGCTTTGGATCCTTCTCCCCTTGCAGGTGGTGCAGGAGGGGATGGGGAAGGGCTTTGGATCCTTCTCCCCTTGCAGGTGGTTCAGGAGGGGATGGGGAAGGGCTTTGGATCCTTCTCCCCTTGCAGGTGGTGCAGGTAGGGATGGGGAAGAGCTTTGGATCCTTCTCCCCTTGCAGGTGGTTCAGGAGGGGATGGGGAAGAGCTTTGGATCCTTCTCCCCTTGCAGGTGGTTCAGGAGGGGATGGGGAAGGGCTTTGGATCCTTCTCCCCTTGCAGGTGGTGCAGGTAGGGATGGGGAAGGGCTTTGGATCCTTCTCCCCTTGCAGGTGGTTCAGGAGGAGATGGGGAAGGGCTTTGGATCCTTCTCCCCTTGCAGGTGGTGCAGGAGGGGATGGGGAAGGGCTTTGGATCCTTCTCCCCTTGCAGGTGGTGCAGGAGGGGATGGGGAAGGGCTTTGGATCCTTCTCCCCTTGCAGGTGGTGCAGGAGGGGATGGGGAAGGGCTTTGGATCCTTCTCCCCTTGCAGGTGGTGCAGGTAGGGATGGGGAAGAGCTTTGGATCCTTCTCCCCTTGCAGGTGGTGCAGGTAGGGATGGGGAAGAGCTTTGGATCCTTCTCCCCTTGCAGGTGGTTCAGGAGGGGATGGGGAAGGGCTTTGGATCCTTCTCCCCTTGCAGGTGGTGCAGGAGGGGATGGGGAAGAGCTTTGGATCCTTCTCCCCTTGCAGGTTGTTCTTTTCCTCACCTTCTGCTCCACCTCTGCTCTGCCCTGGTGGTCCTGGCCCCAGCCTTGCCAGCACTGACCCTCCCTCTCCTGCTGCTCTCACTGCTGCTGCTGAGCCTTCAGCCTGTGCAGTGGGGAGGACTCCACCACCTCCCTGAGGAGATGATTCCAGTGCCCAACCCTTCTGGAGTCCCCTTGGAGTCTCCCCAGGATGGGAATCTCCCCTGCAGCAACTCCTCCCCCACCCAGCCCTCTCCTTGCCATCAGGCTCCTCACCAAGAGGGAGTCTCCTTCCTCCTGGTGGTCCCCCCTGGTGCCCTGCCCCATGGTGCTGAGGTCTCCCCTGAGCCTTCTCCTCTCCAGGCTGCCCCAGCCCCACTCTCTGAGCCTCTCCTCACCAGCCCAGGGCTTTAGGAGCCTGACTTGGAAAGGGCTGGGGAGAAAAGGTCCTCCAAGCCTGGCCCAGGCTGCCCAGGGAGGTGGTGCTGGAGGTGCCCCAGAGCTGCAGGGATGTGGTGCTGAGGCCCCTGGGGCAGCCCCTGAAGGGAGACCTCAGCTCCCTCCACTGCTACCTCAGGGGAGGCTGAGGGGAGACCTCATCCCCCTGCACTGCTACCTCAGGGGAGGCTGAGGGGAGACCTCATCCCCCTGCACTGCTACCTCAGGGGAGGCTGAGGGGAGACCTCATCCCCCTGCACTGCTACCTCAGAGGAGGCTGAGGGGAGACCTCATCCCCCTGCACTGCTACCTCAGAGGAGGCTGAGGGGAGACCTCATCCCCCTGCACTGCTACCTCAGGGGAGGCTGAGGGGAGACCTCATCCCCCTGCACAGCTACCTCAGAGGAGGCTGAGGGGAGACCTCATCCCCCTGCACTGCTACCTCAGGGGAGGCTGAGGGGAGACCTCATCCCCCTGCACTGCTACCTCAGGGGAGGCTGAGGGGAGACTTCATCCCCCTGCACACCTACCTCAGGGGAGGCTGAGGGGAGACCTCATCCCCCTGCACTGCTACCTCAGAGGAGGCTGAGGGGAGACCTCATCCCCCTGCACAGCTACCTCAGGGGAGGCTGAGGGGAGACCTCATCCCCCTGCACTGCTACCTCAGGGGAGGCTGAGGGGAGACTTCATCCCCCTGCACTGCTACCTCAGGGGAGGCTGAGGGGAGACTTCATCCCCCTGCACAGCTACCTCAGGGGAGGCTGAGGGGAGACCTCATCCCCCTGCACTGCTACCTCAGAGGAGGCTGAGGGGAGACCTCATCCCCCTGCACTGCTACCTCAGGGGAGGCTGAGGGGAGACCTCATCCCCCTGCACTGCTACCTCAGGGGAGGCTGAGGGGAGACCTCAGCTCCCTCCACTGCTACCTCAGAGGAGCCTGAAGCCAGGGGGGGTTTGGGCTCTGGTGCCAAGGGCCAGGACAGGAGGAGCTGGCCTCAGGCTGCCCCAGGGCAGGCTCAGCTTGGCCCTGAGGAGAAACCTCTCCCCTGGGAGGCCTCTCCAAGCCTGGCCCAGGCTGCCCAGGGCGGTGGTGGAGTCCCCAGCCCATGCCTGGAGGCTCCTCGGAGCTGTGGTGCTGAGGGCCAGGGCTGAGCCCCAGCCTGGGCAGAGGCAGAGGCTGCCCTCTGAGGTCTCCCCCAGGGCAGGCTGGCTGTGGGGCTGCAGGGAGGCTGTGGAGCAGAGCTGGGGAGCAGGGGCAGAGCCCCAGGTTGTGCTTCCCCCTGGGGGGCAGGGGGCAGGGCAGCCCTGCTGGCAGCTGCCACTCAGCACAGGCCTGGCCCTGGCAGTGTTTGGGCACAGGGTGTGCTCTGTTTGCCCTCTCTTTGTGCTGCCTTCCCCTTCTCCTGCCCTGGAACATCTCCCTGCCCCTCTGAAGCACCTTGCTGTGTGAAGAGGCAGCTCCCTCTCCCCCCCTCCTCTCCTGCTGCCTGTGGTGTGAGAGGAGAGCTCTCCCTCTCCCTCTCTGCCCTTCAGAGACCCCTTGGATTCTTTGGCTTGGAGAAGACCTCCAAGCTCATGGAGTCCAAGCTCAACCCAACCCCTCCCTGGCCACCAAACCCTGGCCACAAGAGCCATGGCCTCAGGGGGGGGATGGGACCCCTCCAGGGATGGGATGGGGACTCCACCAGCACCTCCCTGGGCAGCCTGGGCCAGGCCCTGACCACCCTGGCAGGGCACAGGTTGTTCCTCATGGCCAAGCTGAGCCTCCCCTGGCACAAGCCCAGGCCAATGCTGCCACCCTGGGGGGGCCAAAACCTCCTTCCCTTGGCTGTGCCCCAAGCTGGGAGCTGCACTCAGGGCCCTGAGCCCCCAGCAGCACTGCTTGGGGGCTGTGTGGTGCTCTGGGACACCTGGCTGCTGGTGGTCAGCCTGGACAGGACCTCATCTGCCTGCCCCTGGCACCCCCCCAAGCCCTCTTTGTGCCCTCTCCCCCCCAGCTGGGGCTGCACTGATGCAGAGGGGACACCACCTGTGGGCTCAGTTGGCCTTGGCCTCTTCATCCCCCTCCATGCAGAGCCTGCAGGGGGGGTCAGGAGGGGGACCCAGGGCTGTGTGGGGTCCCTCCTGCTGCTCACAGCCTTCCCCTCTGCCCCAGGGGAGCCCCCAGCCGGGGGAGCTGCTGGGTGCTGGTGGCTCTGGGGTGCAGCAGCCCCAGAGATGCTGCAGCAGCAAAGCCTCCTCCAGCGCCTCTGGGGTGGTGCTTCCCATGGCCATGGTGTGGGAGCCTGCTGCTGCCTCCCCTCTGCTGGCTGCCAGCATCCTGCCCCGGGGCTCAGCATCCTGCCCAGGGTCCCAGCATCCTGCCCCGGGGCTCAGCATCCTGCCCCGGGGCTCAGCATCCTCCCCAGGGTCCCAGCATCCTGCCCAGGGTCCCAGCATCCTGCCCAGGGTCCCAGCATCCTCCCCAGGGTCCCAGCATCCTGCCCAGGGGCTCAGCATCCTCCCCAGGGTCCCAGCAGCCTGCCCAGGGTCCCAGCATCCTACCTGGGGGCTCAGCATCCTGCCCAGGGTCCCAGCATTCTGCCCAGGGGCTCAGCATCCTCCCCAGGGTCCCAGCATCCTACCTGGGGGCTCAGCATCCTCCCCAGGGTCCCAGCATCCTACCTGGGGGCTCAGCATCCTGCCCAGGGTCCCAGCATCCTACCCAGGGTCTCAGCATCCTGCCCGGAGTCCCAGCATCCTGCCCAGAGCTGCCCATGGCCGTGGCTCCCTGCTTCCCCCCTCTCCTGCCCAGGGTCCCAGCATCCTTCCCGGGGTCCCAGCATCCTCCCCAGGGTCCCAGCATCCTCCCCGGGGTCCCAGCATCCTGCCCGGGGTCCCAGCATCCTGCCCAGGGTCCCAGCATCCTGCCCAGGGTCCCAGCATCCTACCTGGGGGCTCAGCATCCTGCCCAGGGTCCCAGCATCCTACCCAGGGTCTCAGCATCCTGCCCAGGGTCCCAGCATCCTTCCCGGGGTCCCAGCATCCTGTCCAGGGGCTCAGCATCCTACCCAGGCTCCCAGCATCCTGCCCGGGGGCTCAGCATCCTGCCCGGGGTCCCAGCATCCTGCCCGGGGTCCCAGCATCCTTCCCGGGGTCTCAGCATCCTGCCCGGGGTCCCAGCATCCTGCCCGGGGTCCCAGCATCCTGCCCGGGGTCCCAGCATCCTTCCCAGGGTCTCAGCATCCTGCCCAGGGTCCCAGCATCCTGCCCGGGGTCTCAGCATCCTGCCCGGGGTCCCAGCATCCTTCCCGGGGTCCCAGCATCCTGCCCAGAGCTGCCCATGGCCGTGGCTTCCTGCTTCCCCCCTCTCCTGCCCAGGGTCCCAGCATCCTACCCAGGGTCCCAGCATCCTGCCCAGGGTCCCAGCATCCTGCCCGGGGGCTCAGCATCCTGCCCAGAGCTGCCCGTGCCCGTGGCTGCCTGCTTTCCCCCTCTCCTGCCCAGGGTCCCAGCATCCTGCCCAGGGGCTCAGCATCCTGCCCGGGGGCTCAGCATCCTGCCCAGAGCTGCCCGTGGCCGTGGCTGCCTGCTTCCCCCCTCTCCTGCCCAGGGTCCCAGCATCCTGCGCAGGGTCTCAGCATCCTGCCCAGGGTCCCAGCATCCTGCCCAGAGCTGCCCGTGGCCGTGGCTGCCTGCTTCCCCCCTCTCCTGCCCGGGTCCCCCTGTGCTGCAGCCTGGCAGTGGTACGGTCGGGGTCCTCCCTCCAGCGCAGCTGCTGCGTGGATGTTGCTAGAAGCTGAAGGCATCAACCGAGGCTGCAGCAGGAGGCTGCTGAGCTTGCAGCTACCCCCCCGCCGGCCACAAACATCCCTAAGGGAGGGTGCTGAGGGGCCCTGGGCAGGAGGTTGGTGCTCAGCTACGGCCCTGTGCCTCCTGCTGCCGCTGGCAGGGGCCGGCAGCATCCTTAACCAGCAGCCATGACCCAGGGGAAGGTAGGTTGGGGGCTAGGGGGACAGGGTCCCCACCCCCCACTCGTGGAACTATTTCACCTCTGGAGGGGCTTGGGGGTGGGGAGTGGGCTGCGGGAAGGCACCGAAGGACCAAAGGCAGCTGCTGGGCTGGCGGGGGAGGGAAGGGGGCAGCCGGGTACCAAGGGCACAGCCCTGCCCCGGGCGATGGGGGTGGAAGAGGAGGAGGAGGATGAAGAGGCTGGGGGCTGCTTCTCCTGGGGGTCTTGGAGCCCTGGCTGCTTCTCCCCCCCCCATGCTGGGGGCCAGGGAGCTCGGGGGGGTGGGGGGGTGGGGGTGTGTGTGGTGGTGTCTGAGCTTCCCCATCCATGCCCCCAGCAGCAGTCAGCATTTGCCCTCAGTTTCTCCTTCCTGCTCCAGGGACCTCTGGAGTCTGGGGGTCCCCAATGCTCTGGGACCAAGGGGTTCTGGAGTCTGGGGGTCCCCAATGTTCTGGGGCCAAGGGGCTGTGGAGTCTGGGGGTCCCCAATGTTCTGGTACCAAGGGGCTGTGGAGTCTGGGGGTCCCCAATGCTCTGGGACCAGGGGGCTGTGGAGTCTGGGGGTCCCCAATGCTCTGGGACCAAGGGGCTGTGGAGTCTGGGGGTCCCCAATGCTCTGGCACCAAGGGGCTGTGGAGTCTGGGGGTCCCCAATGCTCTGGGACCAGGGGGCTGTGGAGTCTGGGGGTCCCCCAGAGCTGAGAGCAGGCAGGGAGAGCATCTGCCAGCAGGAGCAGCATTGCCATGGAGATGCTGCTGGAGGCTGCACTCAGCCCTCCTGCAGCTCCCTGGCTGGGATCCTGCAGCTCAGGATCCTGTAGCTCCCTGGCTGGGATCCTGCAGCTCAGGTTCCTGTAGCTCCCTGGCTGGGATCCTGCAGCTCAGGATCCTGCAGATCCCTGGCTGGGATCCTGTAGCTCCCTGGCTGGAATCCTGTAGCTCAGGATCCTGTAGCTCCCTGGCTGGGATCCTGCAGCTCAGGATCCTGCAGCTCCCTGGCTGGGATCCTGCAGCTCAGGATCCTGTAGCTCCCTGGCTGGGATCCTGCAGCTCAGGATCCTGTAGCTCCCTGGCTGGGATCCTGCAGCTCAGGATCCTGTAGCTCCCTGGCTGGAATCCTGTAGCTCAAGGTCCTGCAGCTCCCTGGCTGGGATCCTGCAGCTCAGGATCCTGCAGATCCCTGGCTGGGATCCTGTAGCTCCCTGGCTGGAATCCTGTAGCTCAGGATCCTGTAGCTCCCTGGCTGGGATCCTGCAGCTCAGGATCCTGCAGCTCCCTGGCTGGGATCCTGCAGCTCAGGATCCTGTAGCTCCCTGGCTGGGATCCTGCAGCTCAGGTTCCTGTAGCTCCCTGGCTGGGATCCTGCAGCTCAGGATCCTGCAGCTCCCTGGCTGGGATCCTGCAGCTCAGGATCCTGCAGCTCCCTGGCTGGGATCCTGCAGCTCCCTGGCTGGGATCCTGCAGCTCAGGATCCTGCAGCTCCCTGGCTGGGATCCTGCAGCTCAGGATCCTGCAGCTCCCTGGCCCAGATCCTGTAGCTGCCCAGCTGGGATCCTGCAGCCCCCAAGGGCCATGCTGAGGGCAGTGGCTGGCAGCTGGCAGAGCTCTGCTGCAGCTCTGTGCCCCTGGCTCTGCTTCCAGGGCTCTCTTCCACCTGCAGGATCTCCTCACAGCCTCTCTGCTGCCTGCTGCTTCCTCCTGGACTCTTTGTGCTTCCAGCCTTGCATCCCTGAGCTCCCTGGGGATGGTAGCCCTGAGATCCTGTGATCCCTGTGATCCTGTGATCCATGGGGATGGTGTCTCTGTGATCCCTGTGATCCATGGGGATGGTGTCTCTGTGATCCCTGTGACCCTGTGATCCATGGGGATGGTGTCTCTATGATCCCTGTGATCCTGTGATCCATGGGGATGGTGTCTCTGTGATCCCTGTGACCCTGTGATCCATGGGGATGGTGTCTCTATGATCCCTGTGATCCTGTGATCCATGGGGATGGTGTCTCTGTGATCCCTGTGATCCTGTGATCCCTGGGGATGGTGTCTCTGTGATCCCTGTGATCCCTGTGACCAGTGGAGATGTCACCTCTGTGATTCCTGTGATCTCTGTGGATGCCACCCTGTGATCCCTGTAATCCCTGTGATCCCTGTGGTCACTGTGATCCTGTGATCCCTGTGGTCCATGAGGATGGTAGCCCTGTGATCCCTGTGATCCTGAGATGCCCATGATCCTGTGATCCCTGGGGATGGTGTCTCTGTGATCCTGTGATCCCAGTGACCTGGGGAGATGTCACCTCTGTGATCCCTGGGGATGGCATGCTGTGATCCTGTGATCCCTGGGGATGTCATGCCTGTGATCCCTGTGATCTTGTGACCCCTGGGGACGTCAGCCCTGTGATCCTGTGATCCCTGGGGATGTCAGCCCTGTGATCCCTGTGATCCCTGTGACCCCTGGGGATGTCAGCCCTGTGATCCTGTGGTCCCTGTGACCCCTGGGGCTGTCAGCCCTGTGATCCCTGTGATCCCTGTGACCCCTGGGGCTGTCAGCCCTGTGATCCCTGTGATCCCTGTGATCCCTGGGGCTGTCAGCCCTGTGATCCTGTGATCCCTGTGATCCCTGGGGATGTCAGCCCTGTGATCCTGTGGTCCCTGTGATCCCTGGGGATGTCAGCCCTGTGATCCTGTGGTCCCTGTGATCCCTGGGGCTGTCAGCCCTGTGATCCTGTGATCCCTGTGACCCCTGGGGATGTCAGCCCTGTGATCCTGTGGTCCCTGTGATCCCTGGGGCTGTCAGCCCTGTGATCCTGTGATCCTGTGATCCCTGGGGCTGTCAGCCCTGTGATCCTGTGATCCTGTGACCCCTGGGGATGTCAGCCCTGTGATCCCTGTGATCCCTGGGGCTGTCAGCCCTGTGATCCCTGTGGTCCCTGTGACCCCTGGGGCTGTCAGCCCTGTGATCCTGTGGTCCCTGTGATCCCTGGGGCTGTCAGCCCTGTGATCCTGTGATCCTGTGATCCCTGGGGCTGTCAGCCCTGTGATCCTGTGATCCTGTGATCCCTGGGGCTGTCAGCCCTGTGACCCTGTGGTCCCCTGGCAGCTCTGCTGGCAGCAAGGGCAGGATGCCAGGCTCAGGATGTTCCCCCCCCGGGTGCCAAGGAGCTGGGAGCTCACCTGGGTCAGGTTCCCTTGGCCATGCTCTGAGCTGGGAGCTGATCCTCCCCTCCCCCACCCCGGCCCTGGGTCACCGACTCAGCTTTGGTGCCGTGGGCTGGGGGCCCCTGGCTGCTGGCAGGACCTTCCCTGGCTGCTGGCTGCCCTGGGACCCCTCCAGACCCTCCTTGTTCCACCCCAGCCCCCCCAGGAGGGGCTGCAGAGCCTCTCCCTTGGCAGCAGGGGCAGGATGCCAGGCTCGGAATGTGCCCCCCCCGGGGTGACAGAGGGCTGGGAGGTGACCTGGATCATGTTCCCAGGCAGAAGCAAGTTCTCAGGTGGCCTCCTGGCCGAGGGCCCTGGGACCCTGTGGCCCTCAGCTGCATCCTCGAGTTACAGAGAGCAGCAAGGAGCCTCCAGAGGGGCTCAGAGCAGGCAGCCACAGACAAAAGCCTGGGGGCAGGGAGGGGGCAAAGCAGAGAGGAGATGCTGGGGGCCAGGAGAAGCTCCCCCAGATGCAGGGGGGGTGGAGAGGAGTTGCTGGGGGTCAGGGGAAGCTCCCCCAGCGTGCAGGGGGGGTGGAGAGGAGTTGCTGGGGGCCAGGAGAAGCTCCCTCAGCTGCAGGGGGGGTGGAGAGGAGGTGCAGGGGGCCAGGAGAAGCTCCCTCAGCTGCAGAGGGGGTGGAGAGGAGATGCTGGGGGTCAGGGGAAGCTCCCCCAGCTGCAGGGGGGGGTGGAGAGGAGATGCTGGGGGCCAGGAGAAGCTCCCCCAGCTGCAGGGGGGGTGGAGAGGAGATGCTGGGGGCCAGGAGAAGCTCCCCCAGCTGCAGGGGGGGATGGAGAGGAGATGCTGGGAGCCAGAAGCTCCCCCAGCTGCAGAGGGGGGTGGAGAGGAGGTGCAGGGGGCCAGGAGAAGCTCCCCCAGCTGCAGAGGGGGTGGAGAGGAGATGCTGGGAGCCAGAAGCTCCCCCAGCTGCAGGGGGGGTGGAGAGGAGATGCTGGGGGCCAGAAGCTCCCCCAGCTGCAGGGGGGGTGGAGAGGAGATGCTGGGAGCCAGAAGCTCCCCCAGCTGCAGAGGGGGGGTGGAGAGGAGGTGCAGGGGGTCAGAGGAAGCTCCCCCAGCTGCAGGGGGGGATGGAGGGGCTCAGGGTCCTCTGCTCTTCCAGGGGAAGCTCAGCCAGAAGCAGGCTGGGAGGCAGAGGAGGTTTGGATGCTCCCCAGAGCATCACAGGAGCCTGGGGGGCACCTTGGAGGGCCCAGGGCGAGCTGGGACCCCCCCTCCTCCCCCCTGGAGCTCTGCTTGGTTGGCACTGAACAGGCTGAGGGTTTGCTCACCCAGCTCTGCTGCTCCTCCCTGGGGCTGCAGGGCTGAGGCTGCTGCCAGCCTGGGAGCAGAGCCCAACCCCCTCCTGGCTCCAACCTCCCTGCAGGGAGCTGGAGAGAGCAATGAGGTCTCCCCTGAGCCTCCTCTGCTGCAGGCTAAGCAACCCCAGCTCCCTCAGCCTCTCCTCACAGGGCTGTGCCCCAGACCCCTCCCCAGCCCTGTGCCCCAGACCCCTCCCCAGCTTTGTTGCCCTTCTCTGGACCCCTTCCAGCAGCTCAACCTCCTTCCTACCCTGAGGAGCCCAGAGCTGGACACAGGACTCCAGCTGTGGCCTCAGCAGTGCTGAGCACAGGGCAGGATCAGCTCCCTGCTCCTGCTGGCCACACTGCTCCTGACCCAGCCCAGGCTGCCCTTGGCCTTCTTGGCCCCCTGGGCACACTGCTGGCTCCTGTTCAGCTGCTCTCCCCCACTCCCCCCAGCTCCCTCTCTGCCTGGCTGCTCTCAGCCCCTCTGCCCCCAGCCTGCAGCACTGCCTGGGGTTGCTGTGGCCAAAGTGCAGCCCCTGGCCCTGGGCCCTGCTCAGTGCCATCCTGTTGGGCTCTGCCCAGCCTGGCAAAGGTCTCTCTGCAGAGCCCTTCTGCCCTCTGACTGACCAGCTCCTGCCCCCAGCTTGCTGTCACCTGCAGATGTGCTGCTGCCTGACTCCATCCCCTCCTCCAGACCATCAATGAGGATGTTCAAGAGGCTGGGGCCCAGCACTGCTCCCTGGGGCACACCACTGGTGCCTGGCCCCCAGCTGCCTGTGGCTCCATTCACCACCATTCCTCCTCCCTGCCTCTCTCTGCAGCTCTCTGAACAGCCAAGCCCCCAGCCCAGCCCCCAGCCCTCTGCTGCTCCTCTCTGGGGCTGCAGGGCTGAGGCTGCTGCCGGCTGGGGGCTGCCCATGCAGGGGAGGGGACCCCCAGCCCTGTGTCCTTCCCCTCCCTGCCTCTCTCTGCAGCTCTCTGTGACCAGCCAAGCCCCCAGCCCAGCCCCCAGCCCTCTGCTGCACCTCCCTGGGGCTGCAAGGCTGAGGGGGCTGCAGGGCTGAGGCTGCTGCCGGCTGGGGGCTGCCCATGCAGGGGAGGGCAGGGGACCCCCAGCCCTGTGTCCATCCCCTGCCTGCCTCTCTCTGCAGCTCTCTGTGACCAGCAAGGCCCCCAGCGGCGAGGGGCGAGGGGAGAAGAAGGACAATGCCCCTGCAGCCCCTCCCACCTACGAGGAGGCCACGGCAGGAGGAGGGATGAAGGCTGCTGCTTACTCTCCTCCCCCCTCGGTCCCACTCCACCCCAGCTGGGCTTATGTCGACCCCAGTAAGTCCTCCCGGGGGTGCCCCCGGCAGAGGGTGGGGGGTGGGATGCGGGGGGTGGGATGTGGGGGGTGGGATGTGGGGGGCAGAGCTTGGTTCCCCCCCCAGGCTCGGGGGTGGGAAGAGAGGAGCCAGGGAGGTGCTGCTCAGGGATGCTCCATGGTGGAGCTCAGCCCTGGAAGCCCTGCAGGGCCAAGTGCTGCCTGCCAGGGCTGGGATGGACCCCAGTGCCCTGCTCCCTGCTCCCTGCCCTGCTGCCCAGGGCCAGGGCAGTGCCAGATCCTCTCTGCCAGCTCCCTGCCACCTCCCCTGGCTGGGCACAGCCCTGGAGCAGTGCTCCTGGCTCTGCCCCCCCCCAGCCTCCAGCGTTCAAAGGAGCTGCTGGGACTCCACCAGCACCTCCCTGGGCAGCCTGGGCCAGGCTTGCAGAACCCTTCCAGGGCAGAAGTTTCTCCTCAGGGCCAAGCTGAGCCTGCCCTGGGGCAGCCTGAGGCCATCTCCTCCTGTGCCATCACTTAGGGCAGGAGATCTCAGTCCCCCCCTGGCTCCAGGCTCCTCTCAGGCACTGGCAGGGAGCCAGGAGGTCTCCCCTCAGCCTCCTCTCCCCCAGCCTCAACCCCCCCCAGCTCCCTCAGCTGCTCCTCCCCAGCCCTCTCCCCCAGCCCCCTCCCCAGCTCCCTTGCCCTTCCCTGGCCCTGCTGCAGCCCTCCTGGCCCTGAGGGTCCCAGCCCTGCCCCCAGGCTGCCAGCTGTGCCCCCCCCAGTGCCACAGGAGGGTGGTGAGACCCCGGCCCAGGCTGCCCAGGGAGGCTGAGGCTGCCTCCTGCCTGGGAGGATGCTGCAGGCCAGGCTGGATGAGACCTTCAGCAGCTGAGTCTGGCTGAGGGCAGCCCCTGGGCAGGCTGGGGGGGGGGTTGGAGGAGATGAGCTCTGGGGTCCCTTGCAGGCTGAGCCTCTCTGTGGCCCTGCTGCAGGCTCCAGCCCCAGCTATGGCAGTGGAGGCTACCCAGGGGACACAGAGCTGCTGACCACCCTCAGCTGGGACGACAGCAGCGTGCGCAGGGTCTTCATCAGGAAGGTAAGGGGCAGGGGGCACAGGGCTCTGCCCCACGGCCCTTGGAAGGCTTCCTGCAGCACAGGGCTCTGCTGGGCTCTGCTCTGGGACACTGGGGGGGGCTGAAGAACCTCCCCCTAATCCTGACCCTGACCCTAATCCTGACCCTGACCCTGACCCTGACCCTAACCCTAATCCTGACCCTGACCCTAATCCTGACCTTGACCCTAACCCTGACACTGACCCTGACCCTAACCCTAAGCCTAACCCTGATGATAACCCTAACCTTGACCCTAACCCTGACCCTAAACCTAACCCAGACCCTAACCATGACCCTAACCCTAACCCTAACCTTGACCCTGACCCTAACCCTAACCCTAACCTTGACCCTGACCCTAACCCTGACCCTAACCCTAACCTTGACCCTGACCCTAACCCTGACCCTAATCCTGACCCTAAACCTAACCCAGACCCTAACCATGACCCTGACCCTAACCCTAACCTTGACCCTGACCCTAACCCTAACCCTGACCCTGACCCTAACCCTGACCCTGACCCTAATCCTGACCCTAAACCTAACCCTGACCCTAAACATGACCCTGACCCTAACCCTAACCTTGACCCTGACCCTAACCCTAACCTTAAACCTGATCCTAACCCTAACCTTAAACCTGATCCTAACCCTAACCTTGACCCTGACCCTAACCCTGACCCTAAACCTAACCCTGACCCTAACCATGACCCTGACCCTAACCCTAACCTTAAACCTGACCCTAACCCTAACCTTGACCCTGACCCTAACCCTAACCCTAACCCTAACCTTAACCCTGACCCTAACTCTAACGTTAACCCTGACCCTGACCCTAACCCTGACCCTGACCCTGACCCTAACCCTAGCCCTGACCCTAACCCTGACCCTAAGCCATCCCCCCTGCCCTCTCCCCCATTCAATCATAGAATCCCAGAGCTGTCAGGGCTGGAAGGGAGCTCAAGGCTCAGCCAGGTCTAAGCCTGGCCTAGAAAGCCACATTTCTAAGTCTGCTTTAAAATCCACATGAGCCTTCTCCTCTGCAGGCTGAGCAACCCCAGCTCCCTCAGCCTCTCCTCACAGGGCTGTGCCCCAGCCCCCTCCCCAGCCCTGTGCCCCAGCCCCCTCCCCAGCCCTGTGCCCCAGACCCCTCCCCAGCTTTGTTGCCCTTCTCTGGCCAAGTTCAAGCCTCTCAATGTCCTTCCTGAACTGAGGAGCCCAGAGCTGGACACAGGACTCCAGCTGTGGCCTCAGCAGTGCTGAGCACAGGGCAGGATCAGCTCCCTGCTCCTGCTGGCCACACTGCTCCTGACCCAGCCCAGGCTGCCCTTGGCCTTCTTGGCCCCCTGGCCACACTGCTGGCTCCTGTTCAGCTGCTCTCCCCCACTCCCCCCAGGTCCCTCTCTGCCTGGCTGCTCTCAGCCCCTCTGCCCCCAGCCTGCAGCACTGCCTGGGGTTGCTGTGGCCAAAGTGCAGCCCCTGGCCCTGGGCCCTGCTCAGTGCCATCCTGTTGGGCTCTGCCCAGCCTGGCAAAGGTCTCTCTGCAGAGCTCTGCTCCCCTCTCCCAGCTCCACTCCTGCCCCCAGCTTGGTGCCCTCTGCAAGCTCCCTGCTGATGGACTCCATCCCCTCCTCCTGATCATCAATGAAGATATTGATCAGGATCTGGGGGCCCAGCACTGCTCCCTGGGGGTCTCCACCTCCCTTGAGGGAGGGTCCCAGAAGCCTCCCTTAGCACAGGGCAGGAGGAGCACAGCTCAGCTGGAAGGGACCTGCAGTGCTCACCAAGCCCAAGTGGCTTTGCTGCTGCTCAGCCCTGCTGGGGGCCAAAGCAGAGACCCCCAGAGCATCACTGCAGCTGCAGCAGCTCTCCAAGCTCATCCAGGCCCAAGCAGCATCCAACCCTGCCCAGGCTGGGGCTGAGCCCCTGGCCCTCAGCACCACAGCTGCAGGGCTTGGGAACGCTGAGCCCTGGGGGGGCACCACTGGTGCCTGGCCCCCAGCTGCAAGGCACAGCCTAAACCCCCCCCAGAGTCACCCAGGGGCTGCTTCTCTCTGCAGGTTTATGGCATCCTGCTGGTCCAGCTCTTGGTCACTGTGGCCATTGTGGCTTTCTTCACCTTCTGGTAGGTCTCCATGGGGCAGTGGTGGTCACTTTGTCCTCTCTCTGTCCCCCCCCTGGGCCCTGGGGGAGTTGTCTGTCCCATGCCTGAGGTCTTCCCCAGCTTCTCCAAGGCTCAGGGAGGCTGAGGGAGGTCCTTCAGCCCTGCTGCTTCCCTCCCCCACAGCTCCTGGGGATGGAGCATCATCCCCCCCCCAGGGTGCTGCCAGCAGCCAAGGGGGCCTGGAGGTAAGCCAGGCCCTGCAGGGGAGGTGGGCTGGGGTCTGATGGCCTTCAGCTTCCAGCCCCCAACCCCCCCCTGGTGCTCAGCAGTGGCCACCTCCAGCTCAGGGCACCAGGGCTGGTGGCCTTGGGCAGCTCCTGCTGGCTCCAGGGGCAAGGATGGAGCAGTGTGAGCCTGAGGAGCTCAGCTCCTGCATCAGCCCTTGGAGAGGCACTGAGTGCTGAGGCTGGGAGGGAGCTCTGGAGCCCCCCCAGCCCCAGCAGGGCAGCCCCAGCAGCTTGCCCAGGGGCACAGTGCCCAGGGGGGGTTGGAAGCTCTCCACAGCCTCTCTGGGCAGCCTGCTCCAGGCCTCCAGCAGCCTCACCCCAAGCTGCTTTCTCCTCCTGCCCTCCACTCTCTGCCCCTGGGCACCACTCAGCAGATGCCAGCCCCAGCCTCCTGCCCCCCCCCAGCTCCTTCAGCTCTTGCTGAGCATTGCTCAGAGCCCCTCTGGGGCTGCTCTGCTGCAGGCTCTCAGCCCCAGGGCTCTCAGCCTCTGCTCCTCCCAGAGCTGCTCCAGGCCCCTCAGCAGCTTCCCAGCCTCCTCTGGCCTCTCTCCAGCCCTTCCCTGGCCCTCTGCAGCTGGGGAGCCCAGGGCTGGCCCCAGGCCTCCTCCAGCTGTGGCCTCCCTGGGGCAGAGCAGAGGGGCAGCAGAGCCTCCCTTGCCCTGCTGGCCACACTCCCCTGGCTGCCCCCAGGACCCCCTTGGGGCCTCCTTGGCCACCAGGACCCTTTGCTGGCTCCTGCTGACCTTGGTGGCCACCAGGACCCCTTGCTGGCTCCAGCTGACCTTGGTGGCCACCAGGACCCCTTGCTGGCTCCTGCTGACCTTGGTGGCCACCAGGACCCCTTGCTGGCTCCTGCTGACCTTGGTGGCCACCAGGGCCCCTTGCTGGCTCCTGCTGACCTTGGTGGCCACCAGGACCCCTTGCTGGCTCTTGCTGACCTTGGTGGCCACCAGAAGGCAGTGACCATGCCCTGGGCAGGCCCAGGTGGGGAAGTGGTGTGGGCTGGGTTGGGTTTCCTTGCAGCTGAGCAGGCTCCTGGGCAGCTCCAGCTGTGGGCTTGGTGTCCCCTGCCCCAGCTGCTGCCACCTGGGCTCTGGTGGCAGAGGTAATGCAGCAGCAGGCTGTGAAGTGCCTGAGCTGCTCCTTGCTGCCTGCTGATCAGCTGCCACCTTCTGTCTTGCAGTGAGCCAGTGAAGGGCTACATCCAGACCCACTCTGCCTGGTACTGGGCTTCCTAGTGAGTACCTTTGGTCTTCTTCTCTCTGGCCAAGTGGCCTCCAAACAGCTCCAGCAGCCCTGGGCCACCTTGCATGCCAGGAGCTGCTGCAGGGGCAGGGGTGGGCAGGGGGAGCTGGGGGGGGTTGGGGTTCAGGAGTAAGACAGAGCAGAGATCACAGAGCAGAGAATCATGGAAGCAGAGATCATAGATCAGAGAATCAGAGAGCAGAGATCAGAGAATCATGGAAGCAGAGAGCAGAGATAACAGATCAGGGATCCTAGAATCAGGGATCACAGAACCATAGGATCAGAGATCAGAGAATCAGGGAAGCAGAGGTCACAGATCAGAGGTCATAGAATCAGAGAGCAGAGATCACAGAAGCAGAGAGCAGAGATAACAGATCAGGGATCCTAGAATCAGAGATTCCCAGAACCATAGAATCAGAGATCAGAGAATCATGGAACCAGAGATCATAGATCAGAGATCAGAGAGCAGAGATCACAGAAGCAGAGAGCAGAGATAACAGATCAGGGATCCTAGAATCAGAGATCACAGAACCACAGAATCAAGAGATCAGAGATCAGAGAATCATGGAACCAGAGATCATAGATCAGAGATCACAGAGCAGAGGTCATAGAATCAGAGAGCAGAGATAGCAGATCACAGATCCTAGAATCAGAGATCCTAGAACCATAGAATCAGAGAGCAGAGAGCAGAGAATCATGGAACCAGAGATCAGAGAATCAGAGACAACAGATCAGAGATCCTAGAATCAGGGATCACAGAACCACAGATCAGAGAATCAGGGAACCAGAGATCACAGATCAGAGAATCAGAGATCAGAGGTCATAGAATCAGAGAGCAGAGATCACAGATCAGGGATCCTAGAATCAGAGATCCTAGAATCAGAGATCAGAGATAACAGATCAGAGATCCTAGAATCAGGGATCACAGAACCAGAGAATCAGAGGTCAGAGAATCAGTGATCAGAGATCCTAGAATCAGAGATCCTAGAATCATGGAACCAGAGGTCATAGATCAGAGATCTTAGATCAGGAATCACAGAATCACAGAACACAGAATCTGAGGTCAGAGATCCTAGAATCAGAGATCCTAGAATCAGAGAGCAGAGAATCAGAGAGCAGAGATCACAGAGGCAGAGATCCTAGAATCAGAGATCCTAGAATCAGAGATCAGAGAATCAGAGATCACAGATCAGAGATGTAGAATCAGGGATCCCAGAACCATAGAATCAGAGATCAGAGAATCATGGAACCAGAGGTCACAGATCAGAGATCATAGGATCAGAGATCTTAGGATCAGAGATCTTAGGATCAGTAACCACAGAATCACAGAACACAGAATCTGAGGTCAGAGATCATAGAATCAGAGAGCAGAGATCCTAGAATCAGAGAGCAGGGATCACAGAGGCAGAGATCAGAGATAAGAGATCAGAGATCCTAGAATCAGAGATCCTAGACCCAGAGAATCATGGAACCAGAGATCCCAGAGCAGAGATCCCAGGATCAGAGAGCCTAGAATCAGAGATCACAGCCTCTGAGAATCTGAGGGCAGAGATCACAGGATCACAGAATCATTAAGGTTGCCAAAGCCCTTCAGGATCCTGGAGTCCAGGCTGGGAGGTCAGGGACCACAGCTCACAGAATCCTTATTGCTGGCCAAGACCTTTTGGGATCACTGAGTCCCAAACCAGAGCTCAGAGCTCACTGAATCGCAGCCTGGGCTGGAAGGGAGCTCAGAGCTCAGCCAGCTCCAAGCCCCTGCCATGCCCAGGGACACCTCCCCCCAGCCCAGCTTGCTCAGGGCCTCATCCAGCCTGGCCCTCAGCACCTCCAGGGATGAGCAGACCCCCCCTGGACAGCCCCTTCCAGCTCCTCAGCAAGCTCAGAGAGCTTCTTCCCGAGGTCGCCCCTGCAGTGAGGGGCTGGGGGGGTTCTCCTGGGGGGGGTTGGGAGGCTTGTGGCCATCTCTAAGTGGGGCTCCCATGCTTGGAGCTGCTCCTGGGGCTGCTCTTGGAGGCCAGAAGCTTGGCTGCTGCCAAGCCTGGAGCCAGAAGGGGGTGGTGGAGGTGGTGGTGGTGGTGCCAGGATGCCCCTGGCATCAGGCTGGCAGAGCTGAGGTGCAGCTGGCTGTGAGGGAGGCTGCCTGGGCTTGGCTTCAGTGAGCTCAGCCCCAGCTCAGCTCAGGAGGTGTTTGCAGGCCTGGGGCTGAGGCAGCAGTTGCATAACTGCCCCAAGCCAGACCCCAACAGCAGCCCCAAAAGAGCTGCCAGGGAAGGGAGCTGCCCCCAGCTGGCCTCCTGCACCCCCAAGGAGGACCTTGGGCACCTCCCTGGGCAGCTGGGTGGGCAGCAGGGCCTGGCAGGGAGGTGACCCCAGGGTCATGGACCCTGGGGTCCAGAGAGGCCTGGAAGGGTTTGGGGTGGAAGGGACCTCCAGAGGTCATCCAATGCAAGCCCCTGCAGGCAGCAGGGACACCTCCAGCCAGGGCAGGTTGCTCAGGGGCCTCATCCAGCCTGGCCCTCAGCACCTTCAGGGATGGAGCCTCAGCCACAGCCTCCCTGGGCAGCCTGTGCCAGGCTCTCCCCAGCCTCACTTCCTCCTCTCCCCTCTCAATCTCTCCTCTCCCAGCCCCAATCCATCTCCCCTCACCCTGCCCCTCCCAGCCCTCATCCCAAGTCCCTTCCCAGCCCTCCTGGAGCCTCTTCAGCTCTGAGCTCTCCCTGCAGCCTTCTCTTCTCCAGCCCCAAGCCTCCCAGCCTGGCCCCACAGGGGAGGCTCTGCAGCCTCTGCTGCTCTTGGTGGCCTCCTCTGGAGCCTCTCCAGCAGCTCCAGGTCCTCCCTGTGCTGGGGGTCCCAGGGCTGGGGGCAGTGCTGCAGGGGAGGTCTCCTCAGGGCAGGACAGGGTGATGAGGTCTCCCCTCAGCCTCCTCTCCTCCAGCCTCAACCCCCCCAGCTCCCTCAGCTGCTCCTCCCCTGCCCCCTCCCCAGTTCCTTTGCCCTTCCCTGGCCCTGCTGCAGCCCTCCTGGCCCTGAGGAGCCCAAGGCTGCCCCCAGGCTGCCAGCTGTGCCCCCCCAGTGCCCAGCCCAGGGGCTCCATCCCTGCCCTGCTGCTGCTGCCCACAGCACTGCTGCTGCAGCCCAGGCTGCTGGTGGCCTCCTTGCCCCCCTGGGCCCTCCCCTGGCTCCCCTCCCCCTGCTGACACCAACCCCCCCCCCAGCTCCTTTCCCCCCCAGGGGCAGCTCCCAGCCCCTCTGCCCCCAGGATGGACAACTGCAGCTCTCTGCTCCCTCCATGGTGGTTTTCCACCTCCTCAGCTGGGTCCCCTGCAGCCTTCCTGCTGGCCCTGCAGGAGAGCAGGGCTGAGGTTTATCTCCTGAGCACCCAGCATGGCCCCTGGGTGGCTTTGGTCACGTCCTCCCCACAGCAGGAAGGTCCTTGTGGCTATCAGGCAGCCATCAGCATGCTTGGAAGCTGCTTTCCACCCTCAGGGGCTGGGTGAGAGCAGGTTCCCACCGTGCCAGCACCCATCAGCAGGGTGGAAAAACACCAGGGCTGCCTGACAGCCAGGCCAGGGGGAGACCATCCCTCAGCTCTGGAGGGTTTGGCTCTGCTGAAGGCTCAGGTTCAGGGAGATAAGGAAGGGCCTTGGGGAGCTGGGCACGGCCAGAGCAAGAGCAGGGCAGGCTTGGGGCTGCCAGCTGGGAGCTGAGCTCCTTCCCCAGGCAGGGACAGAGCCATGGAGCCCTGCCCTGCACAGCAGGCTGGCCCCAGGCAGCAGAGCTGCCCAGGCTGGAGCCATGGAACCCTGCAATGGGGTTGGGCTGGAAGGGAGCTCAAGGCTCAGCCAGCTCCAAGCCCCTGCCCTGCCCAGGGACACCTCCCCCCAGCCCAGGCTGCTCAGGGCCTCATCCAGCCTGGCCCTCAGCACCTCCAGGGAGAGAGCAGCCACAGCCTCCCTGGGCAGCCTGTGCCAGGCTCTCAGCTGCAGCCTTGCAGCCTCTCTGCAGAGCTCTCCTGGCCCAGCTCAGGCTCCTGAGCTGCAGCTGCCTGCCAAGTTGATGTCCTCTGAGGTCCCTTCAGCCCAACCAAGTTGATGTCCTCTGAGGTCCCTTCCAGCCCAACCAAGTTGATGTCCTCTGAGGTCCCTTCCAGCCCAACCAAGTTGATGTCCTCTGAGGTCCCTTCCAGCCCAACCAAGTTGATGTCCTCTGAGGTCCCTTCCAACCCAACCAAGTTGAGGACCTCTGAGGTCCCTTCCAGCCCAACCAAGCTGAGGACCTCTGAGGTCCCTTCCAGCCCAACCAAGTTGATGACCTCTGAGGTCCCTTCCAGCCCAACCAAGCTGAGGACCTCTGAGGTCCCTTCCAACCCAGGCAAGTTGATGACCTCTGAGGTCCCTTCCAGCCCAACCAAGTTGATGTCCTCTGAGGTCCCTTCCAACCCAACCAAGTTGATGACCTCTGAGGTCCCTTCCAACCCAGGCAAGTTGAGGACCTCTGAGGTTCCTTTGCAACCCAAACCCATTCCAGGACTCTGTGAATCTATTCAGGCTCCTAGGTGGAGCCTTCTGTCCTGCACCACCACAAAGTGCTTTGGGCTCTCCTCCCTGAACCATTCTTCTTCTCTTCCTTTCAGTGCTGTCTTCTTTGTCACCTACTTGATCCTTGCCTGCTGCTCTGGACCCAGGTAAGATCTTCTTGGCTCTTAACCAGCCCCATCAGATGAAGGCCTCAGGGGTCCTCCTCTTGTGCTGAGTGTGAGCAGCCCTGGTGCAGAGGTGGGGTTGGGACCCTCCTGAGGCAGTGACTGAGCAATGGAGGTGCCCAGGCTTGGCCCAGCTGCAGGGAGCCTCCATCCCTCACCCATGGAACTGTTGGGGTTGGAGAAGCCCTCTGAGACCATCCAGGCCAAGCCCCCCATGGGCACCAAACCATGGCCCCAGCTGCCTTGGCCTCAGGGTTCCTGAGCACTGAACAGCTGGATGCCCCCCTGGACACTCTCCTGTGCAGCCTGCTCTTGGGGCCCCAGCCTGGGCACAGGGGTTGGAGGGGAGGACCTCCAGAAGGCCATCAGGACCCCCAACCCCTCCCACGCTGGGAGTCTGGGATGGAGACTCAGATGGCAGCTGGGAGGGAAGCAGAGCTGCAGCTCCAAGCTCTCCTCCCTGGCACCTGCAGGGCAGGGACCTCCTGGCTCCCTGGGCACTGCTGCAGGGGGATGCAGGATGTGTGAGGGCTTGGGCCAGGAGCAGCCCAGAGCTGCTCTCAGTGCCAGCATGGAACTTGCTGGAAGGGACCTCAGAGGTCCTCAGCTTGGTTGGGTTGGAAGGGACCTCAGAGGACATCAACCTGGTTGGGCTGGAAGGGACCTCAGAGGTCATCAACTTGGTTGGGCTGGAAGGGACCTCAGAGGACATCAACTTGGTTGGGTTGGAAGGGACCTCAGAGGTCATCAACTTGGTTGGGCTGGAAGGGACCTCAGAGGTCATCAACTTGGTTGGGTTGGAAGGGACCTCAGAGGACATCAACTTGGTTGGGTTGGAAGGGACCTCAGAGGTCCTCAGCTTGGTTGGGTTGGAAGGGACCTCAGAGGACATCAACTTGGTTGGGTTGGAAGGGACCTCAGAGGACATCAACTTGGTTGGGTTGGAAGGGACCTCAGAGGTCATCAACTTGGTTGGGTTGGAAGGGACCTGCTGGGTCCAGGTGACCTTGAGAGCTGTCTCTGGCCTGGGGCAGGTCTGGCAGAGAGCAGCTGGAGGCTGAGGGGCAGCAGGGAGAGCTCAGAGAGCCAGGGATCCATGGAAGGGGTTGGGGTGGGAAGGGAGCTCAGAGCTCAGCCAGCTCCAAGCCCCTGCCCAGGGACCCCTCCCCCAGCCCAGGCTGCTCAGGGCCTCATCCAGCCTGGCCCTCAGCACCTCCAGGGAGGGCTCAGCCACAGGCTCCCTGGGCAGCCTGTTGCAGCCTCTCAGCTGCAGCCTTGCAGCCTCCCTGCAGAGCTCTCCTGGCCCAGCTCAGGCTCCTGGGCTGCAGCTGCCTGCCCCTGGCTCAGCAGCTGCTCTTTCCCTGCAGGAGATACTTCCCATGGAACCTGATCCTGCTCAGCATCTTTGTGAGTACCACATCTGGACAGCAGCACATCTGGAGGGCTGCTGCCCTGCCCCTGCAAGGCAGCCTGGCCCCAAGCAGCAGAGGTGCCCAGGCTGGGCTCAGGGAGTCATGGGATGGGCTGGAAGGGAGCTCAGAGCTCAGCCAGCTCCAAGCCCCTGCCCAGGGACCCCTCCCCC
The DNA here is from genome assembly GCF_014839835.1 of Dryobates pubescens. Classification (NCBI taxonomy): domain Eukaryota; kingdom Metazoa; phylum Chordata; class Aves; order Piciformes; family Picidae; genus Dryobates; species Dryobates pubescens. The sequence goes on from NC_071651.1 coordinate 1,665,964, forward strand.
CAGCCCAGGCTGCTCAGGGCCTCATCCAGCCTGGCCCTCAGCACCTCCAGGGAGGGAGCAGCCACAGCCTCCAGTTCCAGCTGCAGGAACCTTGCCCTTGAGGGTCCCAGCTGGTTGTGAGCTCAGCCCTGGGGACACTGCCAGGGCTCCTTCAAGCTCTGAAAGGTGAAGGTCAGGGGGATGGATGGAGGCAGGCTGTGGAGTCTGGGCCTCTGCAGCCCTGGGGGAGGCAGGAGGGAGGCTGGGGGGAGGCAGAAGGGAGGCTGGGGGGAGGCTGAGGGGAGCTGGGAGTGCTGCAGGCTGCCTCCTGCCCTGCTCCTCACCCTGCCCTGGGGCCAGCAACCACCTGAGGAGCAGAAACTATGCCAGCAATGAGCTGCTCTGCAGCAGCTCCTGAAGGGTCCCCTGCCCCTTATCACCACAGCTGAAATGTTTGAGCTGCTCTCTGCCTCTCCCTGGGCCATGAATGCAGCAGCAATGTGGCTCATGTGCTTCTCTCTCCCTCCCAGACTCTCTCCATGGCTTATCTCACTGGGATGCTCTCCAGGTAGGCTGAGTCTGAGCTCTCTGGATGGCTTCTGGGGCTGCAAAGCAATTCCCCTCCCAGCTCCAATCCATCTCCCCTCACCCTGCCCCTCCCCAGCCCTCATCCCAAGTCCCTGCCCAGCTCTCCTGGAGCCTCTGCAGCTCCTGGCAGCTGCTCTGAGCTCTCCCTGCAGCCTCCTCCAGCCCCAAGCCTCCCAGCCTGGCCCCACAGGGGAGGCTCTGCAGCCTCTGCTCCTCTTGGTGGCCTCCTCTGGAGCCTCCCCAGCAGCTGCAGCTCCTCCCTGTGCTGGGGGTCCCAGGGCTGGGGGCAGTGCTGCAGGGGAGGGCAGAGCAGAGCAGAGGGCAGAATCCCCTCCCTGTGCTGCTGCTCTGCCTCCTGCTGCTGCAGCCCAGCTCAGGGTTGGCTTCTGGGCTGCCAGTGACCACTGCTGGCTCCTGGGGACTCCGTCAGCCACTGCCACCCCCAAGGCCTTCCCCTGCAGGCTGCCCCCAGCCCCCTCCTCCCCCAGCCTGGCTCTGTGCTGCCCCTGCCCTGCCCCAGCTGCAGGAACCTTGCCCTGGGCCCTGCTGAGCCTGGCTTGGGACCACCTCTGCAGCCTGCTCAGCTCCCTCTGGATGGATCCCTCCCTTCCCTCCAGCATCCCAACCCCTCCCCAGCCTGGGCCCAGCTGCAGACCTGCTCAGGAGGCCTCAGCCCTCCTGCCCCTGGCAGCAGCAGAGGGCTCCCAGGGCTCTGGGGCCAGTGGCCAGCCCTGGGGGAGTCCTCTGGCCCCAGCTGCCTGTGGGCAGTGCTGAGGGAGGCTCTGCAGCATCCCAACCCCAGCACACAGCTTGGGGCCAGCTCTGCAGCCTGCTCAGCTCCCTCTGGATGGATCCCTTCCCTCCAGCCTGCTCAGCTCCCTCTGGATGGATCCCTTCCCTCCAGCCTGCTCAGCTCCCTCTGGATGGATCCCTCCCTTCCCTCCAGCATCCCAACCCCAGCACACAGCTTGGGGCCACCCCTGCAGCCTCCCCAGCTCCCTCTGGGTCCCTTCCTTCTCTCCAGCATCCCAACCCCTCAACCCCTCAAGCCCTGAGGGACTCCTCTGGCCCCTGCAGCCTGTGGGCAGTGCTGAGGGAGGCTCTGCTGCTCCCTTTGCAGCTACTACAACACCAAGTCTGTGCTGCTGTGCCTGGGGATCACAGCCCTGGTCTGCCTCTCTGTCACCATCTTCAGCTTCCAGAGCAAGGTTTGTGCTGAGGGAGCCCCCTGGGAGCAGGGCACTGCCAGGGCTGGGAGCCAGCAGCTCAGGGGGGCTGCAGGGGCAGGATGGGGGCAGAGCAAGCTGGGGGGTGCTGGGGGAGGCTGCAGAGCTGCTGGGGGCAGGGATTCATGGCCTGGCTTGGCTTGGGAGGGACCTCAAAGCTCAGCCAGCTCCAAGCCCCTGCCCAGGGACCCCTCCCCCAGCCCAGGCTGCTCAGGGCCTCATCCAGCCTGGCCCTCAGCACCCCCAGGGAGGGCTCAGCCACAGCCTCCCTGTGCCAGGCTCTGCCCAGCCTCCCTCTGGGATGGATGAAGCAAGGAGGAGCCTTGGCAAAGGTCCTGCAGGAAGCAGCCCTGGAGCACTGCTTGGCCCCAGGGGGAGCTGAGGGCAGTGGAGAGCTGCAGCTTGCCCTGCTCTGAGCTGCTCCAAGCTGCTTGAGGCACATCCAGGGAGGCTGCTGGGTTGGTGGGGGCACAGCCAAGCTCCTGGGGGAGCTCCTGGCATGGGGAGCTCCTCCTGGCATGGAGAGCTCCTCCTGGCATGGAGATGCCCTCCTGGCATGGAGAGGTTCTCCTGGCATGGAGATGACCTCCTGGCATGGAGATGTCCTCCAGAAGTCCTCCTGGCATGGAGAGCTCCTCCTGGCATGGAGAGCTCCTCCTGCCCAGGATGCTGCAGGCCTCACCCAGCCTGGCCCTGAGCAGCTCCAGGGAGGGCTCAGCCACAGCCTCCCTGGGCAGCCTGTGCCAGGCTCTGCCCCACTGCCCCCTTCTGACCTCCTGCTCTGCCCCTCCACAGTTTGACTTCACCTCCTACCAGGGAGTGCTCTTTGTGATGCTCATGGTGCTGCTCTTTGGGGGCCTCATCCTGGCTGTGCTTCTGCCCTACCAATATGTGAGTAGCAGCCCCCTGCCCCCCTGCCTGCCCCCTGCCCCCCTGCCTGCCCCCTGCCCCCCTGCCTGCCCCCTGCCTCCCCTGCAGAGCAGGACCAGGGACCCCAGAGCAGGACCAGGGACCCCAGAGCTGGACCAGGGACCCCAGAGCAGGACCAGGGACCCCAGAGCTGCACCAGGGACCCCAGAGCTGCACCAGGGACCCCAGAGCAGGACCAGGGACCCCAGAGCTGCACCAGGGACCCCAGAGCTGCACCAGAGACCCCAGAGCTGGACCAGGGACCCCAGAGCAGGACCAGGGACCCCAGAGCTGGACCAGGGACCCCAGAGCTGCACCAGAGACCCCAGAGCAGGACCAGGGACCCCAGAGCTGGACCAGGGACCCCAGAGCAGGACCAGGGCCCCCAGAGCAGGACCAGGGACCCCAGAGCTGCACCAGGGACCCCAGAGCAGGACCAGGGCCCCCAGAGCAGGACCAGGGACCCCAGAGCTGGACCAGGGACCCCAGAGCAGCACCAGGGACCCCAGAGCAGGACCAGGGACCCCAGAGCTGCACCAGGGACCCCAGAGCTGCACCAGGGACCCCAGAGCTGCACCAGAGACCCCAGAGCTGCACCAGGGACCCCAGAGCTTGGTCTCTTCCAGCCAGGCCATCCCATGCTGAAGTCCCCCCTGGGCTATCAGAGGACCTTCCCCAAGCTGTGCTCTCCACAGATCCAAGTCCTGCTCTGTGCCAGGTCCTGAGCAGCCTGAGTGTTGGATTTGTTCCCTGCAGGTCCCCTGGCTCCAGGCCATCTATGCCCTGCTGGGAGCCATCATCTTCACCATGGTAAGGGGGGGCTGGGGGTGGGAGAGACCCTGGGGTGGGTGAGAGGCACCAAGAGAGACCCTGGGGAGGGTGAGAGGCACCAAGAGAGACCCTGGGGAGGGAGAGAGGCACCAAGAGAGACCCTGGGGAGGGTGAGAGGCACCAAGAGAGACCCTGGGGAGGGTGAGAGGCACCAAGAGAGACCCTGGGGAGGGTGAGAGGCACCAAGAGAGACCCTGGGGAGGGAGAGAGGCACCAAGAGACCCTGGGGAGGGTGAGAGGCACCAAGAGAGACCCTGGGGAGGGTGAGAGGCACCAAGAGAGACCCTGGGGAGGGTGAGAGGCACCAAGAGAGACCCTGGGGAGGGAGAGAGGCACCAAGAGACCTTGGGGAGGGTGAGAGGCACCAAGAGAGACCCTGGGGAGGGTGAGAGGCACCAAGAGAGACCCTGGGGAGGGTGAGAGGCACCAAGAGAGACCCTGGGGAGGGTGAGAGGCACCAAGGGAGACCCTGGGGAGGGTGAGAGGCACCAAGAGGGACCCTGGGGAGGGTGAGAGGCACCAAGAGAGACCCTGGGGAGGGTGAGAGGCACCAAGAGAGACCCTGGGGAGGGTGAGAGGCACCAAGAGACCTTGGGGTGAGGTGAGAGGCACCAAGAGACCTTGGGGTGAGGTGAGAGGCACCAAGAGACCTTGGGGTGGCCTCAAGGAGCTTCAGGAAGATTTATTGCAGGCATGCAGAGCCCTGAGCCTGGGCAGCTGCCCCAGGGGAAGCTGCAGGGCTTTGATTCACTGCTCTGAGTGCTCCTCAGCAGCTCCTCCTGGGAGCCTCTGCCCACAGCAAGTCCTGGCAGTGCCCTGCCTGCCCCTGAGCTGTGGGACCTGTCAGGGTGGATGCTTGGCAGGAGCTTGAAGAGGGGGTCAGGGGGAGGGCTGCCCAGTGGGGATGTTGTGGGGCTGCCATTGCTCAACTGCTGCCTTTTATGAGCTGTAAAAGTCATCTGCAGGGAGCTGGGGCTGCTCCTGCTGTGATTCATGGCACAAGGAGGCTAAAACTGCTCCTAATTACCCCATAAAGCTCTGTCAGAACCTCAGCTGGGCCTGGCCCTTGTGCCAGCCTTGTGTCAGCTCAGCCTGGCAAGGGCTGAGGGCTTATTTATGACCAGGAAGGGGCCAGGTGCCAGCTGGGCCCAGGGCAAGGTGTCCCTGCCAGCCCCTGAAGAGCTCCAGGCCAAGGTGTCTGTCATGGGCTGGGCTGGGAGAGGCAGGAGAGGTGAGGTGGGAGAGGAGCTTGGGCTTGAAGCCATGGAGTGGGTTGGGCTGGAAGGGACCTCAGAGGTCATCAACTTGGTTGGGTTGGAAGGGACCTCAGAGGTCATCAACTTGGATGGGTTGGAAGGGACCTCAGAGGTCATCATCTTGGTTGGGTTGGAAGGGACCTCAGAGGTCATCAACTTGGTTGGGCTGGAAGGGACCTCAGAGGTCCTCAGCTTGGTTGGGCTGGAAGGGACCTCAGAGGACATCAACTTGGTTGGGCTGGAAGGGACCTGCTGGGTCCAGGTGACCTTGAGAGCTGTCTCTGGCCTGGGGCAGGTCTGGCAGAGAGCAGCTGGAGGCTGAGGGGCAGCAGGGAGAGCTCAGAGAGCCAGGGATCCATGGAAGGGGTTGGGGTGGGAAGGGAGCTCAGAGCTCAGCCAGCTCCAAGCCCCTGCCCAGGGACCCCTCCCCCAGCCCAGGCTGCTCAGGGCCTCATCCAGCCTGGCCCTCAGCACCCCCAGGCAGGGCTCAGCCACAGCCTCCCTGTGCCAGGCTCTGCCCAGCCTCCCTCTGGGATGGATGAAGCAAGGAGGAGCCTTGGCAAAGGTCCTGCAGGAAGCAGCCCTGGAGCACTGCTTGGCCCCAGGGGGAGCTGAGGGCAGTGGAGAGCTGCAGCTTGCCCTGCTCTGAGCTGCTCCAAGCTGCTTGAGGCACATCCAGGGAGGCTGCTGGGTTGGTGGGGGCACAGCCAAGCTCCTGGGGGAGCTCCTGGCATGGGGAGCTCCTCCTGGCATGGAGAGCTCCTCCTGGCATGGAGAGGTTCTCCTGGCATGGAGATGCTCTGCTGGCATGGGGAGCTCCTCCTGGCATGGAGAGGTTCTCCTGGCATGGAGAGGTTCTCCTGGCATGGAGAGGTTCTCCTGGCATGGTGATGCTCTCCTGGCATGGAGAGCTCCTCCTGGCATGGAGAGCTCCTCCTGGCATGGAGATGCCCTCCTGGCATGGTGATGACCTCCTGGCATGGTGATGACCTCCTGGCATGGAGAGCTCCTCCTGGCATGGAGATGACCTCCTGGCATGGAGAGGTTCTCCTGGCATGGTGATGCTCTCCTGGCATGGAGAGGACCTCCTGGCATGGAGAGGTTCTCCTGGCATGGTGATGCTCTCCTGGCATGGAGAGGACCTCCTGGCATGGAGAGCTCCTCCTGGCATGGAGAGCTCCTCCTGGCATGGAGAGGTTCTCCTGGCATGGAGAGCTCCTCCTGGCATGGAGATGTCCTCCTGGCATGGAGAGCTCCTCCTGGCATGGTGATGACCTCCTGGCATGGAGAGCTCCTCCTGGCATGGAGATGCCCTCCTGGCATGGAGAGCTCCTCCTGGCATGGAGAGGTTCTCCTGGCATGGAGAGGTTCTCCTGGCATGGAGAGGTCCTCCTGGCATGGAGAGGTCCTCCTGGCATGGAGAGGTTCTCCTGGCATGGAGATGTCCTCCTGGCCTGCAGAGCTCCTCCTGGCCTGCAGAGCTGCTCCTGGCCTGCAGAGCTGCTCCTGGCCTGCAGAGCTGCTCCTGGTCCCAGCCCTGTGTCCTTCCTCTGCCCTGCAGTTCCTGGCCCTGGACACCCAGCTGCTGCTGGGCAGCCGCCGCTGCTCCCTCAGCCCCGAGGAGTACATCTTTGGAGCCCTCAACATCTACCTGGACATCATCTACATCTTCTCCTTCTTCCTCCAGTTCTTTGGCTCCAGCCAGGACTGAGGGAGCCCAGCAGGCTGCCAGCTCCTCCCTGCTGCCCCTGGAGACAGATGGAAGAGGAGGAAGAGGAGGAAGGGGGTGGGAAGAAACCCAACCAAAAGCAAAGGGTTCACAGAAGCCAAGCAGCCCAACCCCAACCCTGCTGCCCCCAGCCCAGCCCCTGGGGCCCCTCTGCAGCTTTGGCCTCTTGCTTGGCAGCCCCTGGGAGGCAGGAGGCAGCCTGCAGGGCTTGGGGGCTGCCTCCTCTGCTGCCTCTCCTCCTGCCCAGCCCAGCCCCCAGCCCCGCAGGCAGCAGCCCAAGGCCCTTCCCAGGGCCAGGCACAGCCTGGGGGAGGCCTGGGGGCAGCTCGGCACAGGGAGAGGAGGGGGCAGGGGAGGGGAGCAGGGAACTCTGCTGGGAGAGCAGGGAATTCTGCTTGGGAAGAAGGGAATTCTGCTGGAAGAGCAGGGAATTCTGCTGGGAGAGCAGGGAACTCTGCTTGGGAAGAAGGGAATTCTGCTGGGAGAGCAGGGAATTCTGCTGGGAGAAAGGAATTCTGCTGGGAGAGCAGGGAATTCTGCTTGGGAAGAAGGGAATTCTGCTAGGAGAGCAGGGAACTCTGCTTGGGAAGAAGGGAATTCTGCTTGGGAAGAAGGGAATTCTGCTAGGAGAGCAGGGAATTCTGCTTGGGAAGAAGGGAATTCTGCTAGGAGAGCAGGGAATTCTGCTTGGGAAGTAGGGAATTCTGCTAGGAGAGCAGGGAATTCTGCTTGGGAAGAAGGGAATTCTGCTTGGGAAGAAGGGAATTCTGCTAGGAGAGCAGGGAATTCTGCTTGGGAAGTAGGGAATTCTGCTGGGAGAAAGGAATTCTGCTTGGGAAGAAGGGAATTCTGCTTGGGAAGTAGGGAATTCTGCTTGGGAAGAAGGGAATTCTGTTTGGGAGAGCAGGGAATTCTGCTTGGGAAGAAGGGAATTCTGCTAGGAGAGCAGGGAATTCTGTTTGGGAAGAAGGGAATTCTGCTGGGAGAAAGGAATTCTGCTTGGGAAGAAGGGAATTCTGCTTGGGAAGAAGGGAATTCTGTTTGGGAAGAAGGGAATCTGCTTGGGAAGAAGGGAATTCTGCTAGGAGAGCAGGGAATTCTGCTTGGGAAGAAGGGAATTCTGCTAGGAGAGCAGGGAATTCTGCTTGGGAAGAAGGGAATCTGCTTGGGAAGTAGGGAATTCTGCTGGGAGAAAGGAATTCTGCTTGGGAAGAAGGGAATTCTGTTTGGGAAGAAGGGAATTCTGCTAGGAGAGCAGGGAATTCTGTTTGGGAAGAAGGAAATTCTGCTGGGAGAAAGGAATTCTGCTTGGGAAGAAGGGAATTCTGTTTGGGAAGTAGGGAATTCTGCCAGGAGGTCAGGGGATTCTGCTTGGGAAGAAGGGAATCTGCTTGGAAAGAAGGGAATTCTGCTGGGAGAAAGGAATTCTGCTTGGGAAGAAGGGAATTCTGCTGGGAGAGCAGGGAACTCTGCTTGGGAAGTAGGGAATTCTGCTAGGAGAGCAGGGAACTCTGGAGAGCAGGGAATTCTGCTTGGGAAGAAGGGAATTCTGCTAGGAGAGCAGGGAACTCTGGAGAGCAGGGAATTCTGCTTGGGAAGAAGGGAATTCTGCTAGGAGAGCAGGGAACTCTGGAGAGCAGGGAATTCTGCTTGGGAAGAAGGGAATTCTGCTGGGAGAGCAGGGAACTCTGTTTGGAGAGCAGGGAACTCTGCCAGGATCCTGGCAGCAGAAGCAGCTGAAGCAAAGGAAGAGGCTGAGGGAAAGCCTTCTGCCCTTCTGCCTCTCCCCTGCATCCAGCTGGAGCCTCCAGGCCTCTGCAGGGAGGGATCCTGAGGGTGGGAGCAGGCAGGTTGGATGTCCCAGCGCTCCAGCAGCCCTCCAGGCCCCTGCTGGGAACCTGCTGAGCTCCTGGAGGTCATTCCCAATGCTCCTGCAGGAAGAGTTCTCCTCTGCCCCTCGCCCCTGGCCGTGGGGCTGAGCAGGTCCTGGCTGCCCTGCCCTGAGTGGGAGCAGAGGCAGCAGCAGCTCTGAGCTCAGCTCCACACCCAGGGGGGCAGCAGAGCCTTTCCCCTGGGGGAGCTGAGGGCCCATGGAAGGGTTGGCCATGGAATGGGTTTGGCTTGGAGGGGAGCTCAGAGCTCAGCCAGCTCCAAGCCCCTGCCATGCCCAGGGACACCTCCCCCCAGCCCAGCTTGCTCAGGGCCTCATCCAGCCTGGCCCTCAGCACCCCCAGGCAGGAGGCAGCCACAGCCTCCCTGGGCAGCCTGGGCCAGGCTCTCAGCAGCCTCCTGCTGCAGAGCTTCTCCCTCAGCTCCACTCCAACCCTGCTCTGCCTCAGCTCCAAACCCTTCCCCCTGGGGTTGGCTCCAGCCCCCCTCAGCCAAAGTCTCTCTGCAGCCTTCCTGCAGGATCCCTTCAGGCTCTGGGGGCAGCTCTGAGGTCAAGTAGGGCTAGAAGGACCCAAGGATAGAAGATCAATGGTCCCAGGTGGTTACTGCCAAGAGGCTGAGGTCAGGTTGAACTCCTGCTGCCCATCAGCTCCTCTTCCTGCTGCCCACCACCTCCTGCTGCCCACCACCTCCTGCTGCCCACCACCACCAGCTCCTGCTGCCCACCACCTCCTGCTGCCCACCACCACCACCACCTCCTGCTGCCCACCACCTCCTGCTGCCCACCACCACCACCACCTCCTGCTGCCCACCACCTCCTGCTGCCCACCACCACCACCTCCTGCTGCCCACCACCTCCTGCTCCCCACCACCTCCTGCTGCCCACCACCACCACCTCCTGCTGCCCACCACCACCACCTCCTGCTGCCCACCACCACTGCCTCCTGCTGCCCACCTCCTGCTGCTGCCCACCACCACCTCCTGCTGCCCACCACCACCTCCTGCTGCCCACCACCTCCTGCTGCCCACCACCACCTCCTGCTGCCCACCACCACCTCCTGCTCCCCACCACCTCCTGCTGCTGCTCTCTCCCAGCTTTCCCTGCCCCCCTCCCCCTGCCCCGAGGTGGCTGTCACCCTGAGCCCTGGCTGGCTGTGAGGGTTCTGGTAACTTTCCACCTGCCCCCTGCCCACATTCCCCTCGGTGGGGGCCAGCAGGCCGCTTGCTAACCGCTGCAGGGGGAGATAAGAGGCCAGATCCCCGCTGTGATAGAAGCTCCTATCTGGGAACGCCAAGTGCGTCACTGCCCTGCCTGCAGCCGGCCCTGCCTGCTCCAGAGGGGCTGCAGCCTGCAGCTTCCTCCTCTGCTGCTGCCCTGCCTCCTGCCCTGCACGTGGGGGCTGCTCCAGGCACACGTGTGCCCAGGCCCTGAGCTGGGCAGGGGGCAGTCACCAGGCACAGCAGGGCAGGGGGCAGTCACCAGGCAGTGCTGGGCAGGGGGCAGTCACCAGGCAGTGCTGGGCAGGGGGCAGTCACCAGGCACAGCTGGGCAGGGGGCAGTCACCAGGCACAGCAGGGCAGGGGGCAGTCACCAGGCAGTGCTGGGCAGGGGGCAGTCACCAGGCAGTGCTGGGCAGGGGGCAGTCACCAGGCACAGCTGGGCAGGGGGCAGTCACCAGGCAGTGCAGGGCAGGGGGCAGTCACCAGGCACAGCTGGGCAGGGGGCAGTCACCAGGCAGTGCAGGGCAGGGGGCAGTCACCAGGCACAGCTGGGCAGGGGGCAGTCACCAGGCACAGCTGGGCAGGGGGCAGTCACCAGGCAGTGCTGGGCAGGGGGCAGTCACCAGGCACAGCTGGGCAGGGGGCAGTCACCAGGCAGTGCTGGGCAGGGGGCAGTCACCAGGCAGTGCTGGGCAGGGGGCAGTCACCAGGCACAGCTGGGCAGGGGCAGTCACCAGGCAGTGCTGGGCAGGGGCAGTCACCAGGCACAGCTGGGCAGGGGGCAGTCACCAGGCAGTGCAGGGCAGGGGGCAGTCACCAGGCACAGCAGGGCAGGGGGCAGTCACCAGGCACAGCTGGGCAGGGGGCAGTCACCAGGCAGTGCTGGGCAGGGGGGCAGTCACCAGGCACAGCAGGGCAGGGGGCAGTCACCAGGCAGTGCTGGGCAGGGGGCAGTCACCAGGCAGTGCTGGGCAGGGGGCAGTCACCAGGCACAGCTGGGCAGGGGGCAGTCACCAGGCAGTGCTGGGCAGGGGGCAGTCACCAGGCACAGCTGGGCAGGGGGCAGTCACCAGGCACAGCTGGGCAGGGGGCAGTCACCAGGCAGTGCAGGGCAGGGGGCAGTCACCAGGCACAGCAGGGCAGGGGGCAGTCACCAGGCACAGCTGGGCAGGGGGCAGTCACCAGGCACAGCTGGGCAGGGGGCAGTCACCAGGCAGTGCTGGGCAGGGGGGCAGTCACCAGGCACAGCTGGGCAGGGGGCAGTCACCAGGCAGTGCTGGGCAGGGGGCAGTCACCAGGCACAGCAGGGCAGGGGGCAGTCACCAGGCACAGCTGGGCAGGGGGCAGTCACCAGGCACAGCAGGGCAGGGGGCAGTCACCAGGCACAGCAGGGCAGGGGGCAGTCACCAGGCACAGCTGGGCAGGGGGCAGTCACCAGGCAGTGCTGGGCAGGGGGCAGTCACCAGGCACAGCTGGGCAGGGGGCAGTCACCAGGCACAGCAGGGCAGGGGGCAGTCACCAGGCACAGCAGGGCAGGGGGCAGTCACCAGGCACAGCTGGGCAGGGGGCAGTCACCAGGCAGTGCTGGGCAGGGGGCAGTCACCAGGCACAGCTGGGCAGGGGGCAGTCACCAGGCAGTGCTGGGCAGGGGGGCAGTCACCAGGCACAGCAGGGCAGGGGGCAGTCACCAGGCACAGCTGGGCAGGGGGCAGTCACCAGGCACAGCAGGGCAGGGGGCAGTCACCAGGCACAGCTGGGCAGGGGGCAGTCACCAGGCAGTGCAGGGCAGGGGGCAGTCACCAGGCAGTGCTGGGCAGGGGGCAGTCACCAGGCACAGCAGGGCAGGGGGCAGTCACCAGGCAGTGCTGGGCAGGGGGCAGTCACCAGGCACAGCAGGGCAGGGGGCAGTCACCAGGCAGTGCAGGGCAGGGGGCAGTCACCAGGCAGTGCTGGGCAGGGGGCAGTCACCAGGCAGTGCTGGGCAGGGGGCAGTCACCAGGCACAGCAGGGCAGGGGGCAGTCACCAGGCAGTGCTGGGCAGGGGGCAGTCACCAGGCAGTGCTGGGCAGGGGGCAGTCACCAGGCACAGCTGGGCAGGGGGCAGTCACCAGGCACAGCAGGGCAGGGGGCAGTCACCAGGCACAGCAGGGCAGGGGGCAGTCACCAGGCACAGCTGGGCAGGGGGCAGTCACCAGGCAGTGCTGGGCAGGGGGCAGTCACCAGGCAGTGCTGGGCAGGGGGCAGTCACCAGGCACAGCTGGGCAGGGGGCAGTCACCAGGCACAGCTGGGCAGGGGGCAGTCACCAGGCAGTGCTGGGCAGGGGGCAGTCACCAGGCAGTGCAGGGCAGGGGGCAGTCACCAGGCAGTGCTGGGCAGGGGGCAGTCACCAGGCACAGCTGGGCAGGGGGCAGTCACCAGGCAGTGCAGGGCAGGGGGCAGTCACCAGGCACAGCTGGGCAGGGGGCAGTCACCAGGCAGTGCTGGGCAGGGGGCAGTCACCAGGCACAGCTGGGCAGGGGGCAGTCACCAGGCAGTGCTGGGCAGGGGGCAGTCACCAGGCACAGCTGGGCAGGGGGCAGTCACCAGGCAGTGCAGGGCAGGGGGCAGGGCTCAGGGAATCAGAGATCAGGGAGCAGAGACTGAGGGTCAGAGGGCAGAAAGCACAGAATAAGAGATCAGAAGAGAGCAGCATTGGAGAGCAGAGGTCAGGGATCAGAGAGCAGAGAAGCAGAGAGCAGAGATGAGGAATCAGAGAGGAGAGAGCAGAGAGCAGAGCACAGAGAATCAGGGATCAGAGAGCACAGAAGCAGAGATCAGGGATCAGAGAGCATAGAAGCAGGGATCAGGGATCAGAGAGCATAGAAGCAGGGATCAGGGATCAGAGAGCACAGAAGCAGGGATCAGAGAGCATAGAAGCAGGGATCAGGGATCAGAGAGCAGAGAAGCAGGGATCATGGATCAGAGAGCACAGAAGCAGGGATCAGAGAGCATAGAAGCAGGGATCAGGGATCAGAGAGCAGAGAAGCAGGGATCATGGATCAGAGAGCACAGAAGCAGGGATCAGAGAGCATAGAAGCAGGGATCAGGGATCAGAGAGCAGAGAAGCAGGGATCAGGGATCAGAGAGCACAGAAGCAGAGATCAGGGATCAGAGAGCATAGAAGCAGGGATCAGGGATCAGAGAGCATAGAAGCAGGGATCAGGGATCAGAGAGCACAGAAGCAGGGATCAGAGAGCATAGAAGCAGGGATCAGGGATCAGAGAGCATAGAAGCAGGGATCAGGGATCAGAGAGCACAGAAGCAGGGATCAGAGAGCACAGAAGCAGAGATCAGGGATCAGAGAGCATAGAAGCAGGGATCAGGGCTCAGAGAGCACAGAAGCAGGGATCAGGGCTCAGAGAGCACAGAAGCAGGGATCAGGGATCAGAGAGCATAGAAGCAGGGATCAGGGCTCAGAGAGCACAGAAGCAGGGATCAGGGATCAGAGAGCACAGAAGCAGGGATCAGGGCTCAGAGAGCACAGAAGCAGAGCAGAGAATCAGCAGGGAGCAGAGAATCAGAGAGGATAGAAGCAGAGAGCAGAGAGCAGGGATCAGAGAGCACAGAACCAGAGAGCAGAAGAGATCATAGAATCCGAGGTCAGGGATCACAGATCACAGAAGCACAGAATCAGGGATCACAGAGGTCAGAGAATCAGAGGTCAGGGATCACAGAGGTCAGAGAATCAGAGCTCAGGGAGCACAGATCACAGCTCCCAGACTCATCCTGGCTGGCAAAGACCCTTCTGAGCTCACCAAGTCCAAACCCAGAGCTCCCAGAACCCTGGACTGGGCTGGAAGGGAGCTCAAAGCTCAGGCAGCTCCAACCCCCTGCCCCGGGCAGGGACACCTCCCCCCCCGCCCCCCACCCCCCCCCCCCCAGACAACCACAAACTGCCCCAAACAGCACCAACCAACCCCCCCCCCAACACCAACCCCCCCCAAGCACCAACCACCTCCCCTCAAATACCAACAACAGCACCAAAACCCCCCCAAAGAACCCCCCAAAGCCCCCCCACGACCCCAAAACTCCTCAAACAACCCCAACCCCCCCCCAAAAAGCCCCCACACGACCCCAAAACTCCTCCAAACTACCCCAACCCCCCCCCCAAACCAACTCCAACCCCCACAAAGGACACTAAAAAGCCCTAAAGCCACCCCAAAACTCCCCCAACCCAACCTCCCCTTCCTCCCCCAACCCTCCAAAGAACCCCCAAAAGCCCCCAGATGACCCCAAAAACTCCTCAAATGACCCCAACTCCCCCCCCCAGGGAACACCAAACCTCCCCCAAACCACCCCAAAACTCCTCCAACAACCCCAACATTGCCAAAGAACCCCCAAAAAGCCCCCAAATGAACCCAAAACTCCCCAAACCACCCCAAACCCCCAAAAGAACCCCCAAAAAGCCCCCAAATGACCCCAAAACTCCTCAAGCAACCCCAACACCTCCCCCCCAGCACCCCAAAGTGCCCCAAACCACCCCAAAGCTGCCCCCAAGCCCAAAGCGTTTGGGGCACAGGGAAGGCCTCCAGGTGCTGCCAGCCTGAGGTCTTCTCCCCCCTCCCCTCCCCTCCCCTCCCCTCCCCTCCCCTCCCCTCCCCTCCCCTCCCCTCCCCTCCCCTCCCCCCCCCCAGTGACCTCTGCAGAGGACCAAAGGGCCTTGAGCTGGGGCTGGGCTTGGGGGGCAGAGATCTGGGGGCTGCTGGAGGGGTTTGAGGTGTGGGGAAATGGCTTGGCCAGGGAGGAAGTGGCTGGGAAGGAGGAAGGAAATGACTTGAAATGGAGGGGAAATGACTGAAAAGGAAGGAACTGACTTATGATAAGGAAGGAAATGACCTAAAAGGAAGGAAATGACTTCAAATGAGGAAGGAAATGACTTAAGATAAGGAAGGAAATGACCTAAAAGAAAGGAAATTACTTAAGATAAGGAAGGAAATGACCTAAAAGAAAGGAAATGACTTAAGATAAGGAAGGAAATGACCTAAAAGAAAGGAAATTACTTCAAATGAGGAAAGAAATTACTTAAAAGGAAGGAAATGACTTATGATAAGGAAGGAAATCACCTAAAAGGAAGGAAATGGCAAAAAAAGGAAGGAAATTACTTAAAATATGGAAGGAAATGCCAAAATGAGGAAGGAAATGGCTTGAAAGGAAGGAAATGGCTTGAAATGAGGAAGGAAATTACTTAAAAGGAAGAAGGAAATTACCTCACCTGAAGGAAATGACTTCAAATAAGGAAGGACACAAAATGGAGGAAATTGCTTCCAATGAAGAAGGAAATGACTTAAAATGATGAAGGAAGTGACTGAAAATCATGGAAGTGGCCTAAAATGTGGGAAATGACCTAACAGAAGGAAGGGGATGGCTTAAAGTAAGGAGGAACTGACTTCAGATAAAGGAAATGACTTCAAATGAAGAAGGAAGTGACTTCAAATGAAGAAGGAAATGACTTCAAATGATGAAGGAAGTGACTTCAAATGAAGAAGGAAGTGACTTCAAATGAAGAAGGAAATGACTTCAAATGATGAAGGAAGTGACTTCAAATGATGAAGGAAGTGACTTCAAATAATGGGAATGGCTTAAAATGGGAGGAAATGACCTAAAATAAGGAAGGAGCTGGCTTAAAATGGAGGAAATGACTTCAAATGAAGAAGGAAACTGCTTCAACTGATGAAGGAAATGACTTCAGTTGCAGGCAGTGACTCAAAACTGAGGTCAGGGTTTCCCCCCCCCCATCCATTCAGCAGCTGGCAGAGGGCAAAGTGCCTGCCCCTGGCACCTCTGCAGCCCCCTCAGCAGCCCTGCAAAAGGCTCTGGAGCTGCTCCTGCCCTTCCCAGCTCTTTGAGGAGGGAGGGAGGAGGGGGAGGGATGAGGGGAAGTGATGAGCTGTGACCCTGGCACAGTCCTCAGCCTCCTTCCTCTGGAGCTCTGCTGCACCTGGGGCACCTCCAAAGTGCCCTCCTGGGAGCTGGGGAGGAGAAGGCAAAGCTGCAGCTCACTCTTGGCTCTCTCTTCCCTCCCCCTCCTCCTCCTGCTGTGGAGTGACTCTGCCCTGCTGCTCCCTTGCTGCCTCCCTGCGTGGGCCAAGCTTGCATGGCACCACCTGCAGCCCCCTCCTGGAGTGGAGCTGCTGCCCTCCCATGCCCTCCACCAGCACCACCACCACTGCCTGCATGTGTCCTGCTCCTCCTTCTGCTTGCAGAGCCACCCCTGAGCAGCTGGGCTGAGGCAGGGAGCAGTGCTCAGGGAGCTGGAAGTCCTGCTGAGCTCCAGGCACCTTCCCTTCCCTTCCCTTCCCTTCCCTTCCCTTCCCTTCCCTTCCCTTCCCTTCCCTTCCCTTCCCTTCCCTTCCCTTCCCTTCCCTTCCCTTCCCTTCCCTTCCCCTTCCCTTCCCTTCCCTTCCCTTCCCTTCCCTTCCCTTCCCTTCCCTTCCCTTCCCTTCCCTTCCCTTCCCTTCCCTTCCCTTCCCTTCCCTTCCCTTCCCTTCCCTTCCCTTCCCTCCCCTCCCCTCCCCTCCCCTCCCCTCCCCTCCCCTCCCCTCCCCTCCCCTCCCCTCCCCTCCCCTCCCCTCCCCTCCCCTCCCCTCCCCTCCCCTTCTCCCTTCCCCCTCCTCCCCTTCCCTCCCCTTCTCCCTTCCCCCTCCCCCAGGCTGCTTCTCTCCCCCTCTCCACCTGTGGCTGCCCTCCAGCTGAGGCTGGCATCAGCCAGGCCTTGGCTCTCCATCCTTCCATCCCTCCCCTCCCCCCCCCCCTGCTCCTTTTCTTGCCCCCAGCCCCTGCTGAGCTCTCTGTAAATAAGAGTTTTGTATTTTCTCTGGACATTGCTAATAAACTTGGGGCAAAAGTGGCACAGCTCTGGGGGAGCCTCCCTGGAGGGCAGCTGGAGGAAGCTCCACAGCTGCTGCTCCACCTCCTTCCAAGCACAGCTCCTGGACAGGAGCTGGCCCAGGCTGGAGCCTTCGTGGGGACCAGGCTGAGCCTTCCCTGCTCCTCCCACACACAGCAACGAGAGGAGGAGGCTGCAGAGAGCAGCAGAGGTGGTGCAGAGCTGAGGCACAACTCTGCTGGGCACTGGGGGGGCACAGCTGACAGCCTGGGGGCAGCCTTGGGCTCCTCAGGGCCAGGAGGGCTGCAGCAGGGCCGGGGAAGGGCAAGGGAGCTGGGGAAGGGGCTGGGGGAGAGGGCTGGGGAGGAGCAGCTGGGGGGGTTGAGGCTGGAGGAGAGGAGGCTGAGGGGAGACCTCCTGGCTCCCTGCAAGTGCCTGAGAGGAGCCTGGAGCCAGGGGGGTTGGGCTCTGGGGCCAAGGGCCAGGACAAGAGATGGCCTCAGGCTGCCCCAGGGCAGGCTCAGCTTGGCCCTGAGGAACAATTTCTGCCCAGGAAGGGCTCCCAGGCACTGGCCCAGGCTGCCCAGGGAGGTGGTGGAGTCCCCATGCCTGGAGGGGCTCCAGAGGCTCCTGGCTGTGGTGCTGAGGGCTGTGGTTCAGTGCTGGGGGCTCAGCAGCAGTGGTGGTGCTGTGAGCTGGGGGTGAGTGGCTGGGCTGGAGGCTCTCCAAGGGCTCTTCCAGCCTCCATAGTTCATAGTTGGGTTGGAAGGGAGCTCAGGGCTCAGCCAGCTCCAAGCCCCTGCCCTGCCCAGGGACACCTCCCCCCAGCCCAGGCTGCTCAGGGCCTCATCCAGCCTGGCCCTCAGCACCTCCAGGCAGGAGGCAGCCACAGCCTCCCTGGGCAGCCTGTGCCAGGCTCTCCCCAGCCTCACTTCCTCCTCTCCCCTCTCAATCTCTCCTCTCCCAGCCCCAATCCATCTCCCCTCACCCTGCCCCTCCCAGCCCTCATCCCAAGTCCCTTCCCAGCCCTCCTGGAGCCTCTTCAGCTCTGAGCTCTCCCTGCAGCCTTCTCTTCTCCAGCCCCAAGCCTCCCAGCCTGGCCCCACAGGGGAGGCTCTGCAGCCTCTGCTGCTCTTGGTGGCCTCCTCTGGAGCCTCTCCAGCAGCTCCAGGTCCTCCCTGTGTTGAGTGCCCCCAGACCCTTCCCTTTGGCCAGGGCTCCTTGCATGCTCTGGTGCAGGGGGGTGCTGCAGTTGCTCAAGGCCTCCTGCAAGGTTCCTTGGGGACCACTCAGAGGTGGGATGCAAGGATGTGGGGCGAGGGAGAGGATGAGGAGGCCACCAGGATGCTGGGAAGGGGAAGGCATCTTGCTGAGTCCTGTGTCTGAAGCACAGAGGAGAGGAATTTTGGACCCTAAATAGGGTCAGAGTCAGAAGAGACCTCAGGCAGCCTGCAGGAGGAGGAGATCTCCATCTCTGTTGCACTTTCTGCTTCCCTTCCGTGCCTGAGGTCCTCTGGGGCTGCCAGAGCCCAGGCCGGGGGCAGAGGAAGCCTCTGCAGACCCCTGCTGGCTTCTTCCAGGCCAAGCACAGCACAGCAGAAGGGTTTGGAGGCAGGCAGGAGGAGCTGAGCACCTTCATTGCTGAGCTCCTGGCGCCCTCTGCTCCTCACCCTGAGCTAAGCAAACCCAAACCCAGGCTCCCAGAGCCGAGCTCAGCCTCAGACCTGCCCCAGGCCAGCTCCCTCCCTCCTTTAACCACCAGCTTTGGGGCTTCTTCTGCTCCAAAGCCTCCTCCTAGCTGCCTGCTGGCAGGGGTCTGGGCATCCCAGGGGCATTCCCATGCTGGGTTGGCATCGAAGTCATCCCCGAGGAGCCCCTCCAGAGCTGTCTGGTTGGTGAAGGTGGGGGGGGGAAATGGTTGGGAAAGCTCTGAAACTGCTGCCCAGGGTTGGGTTTGACAGCAGCTGAGCTAATGAAGGTGGTGAGGCCCTGGCCCAGGATGCCAAGAGAGATGGCAGATGCCCCAAAGGTGCCACTGGGGGGGTCCCAAACTTGGAGGAGTGGCTGACACCCCTCAGGTGCTGCTGGCCCAGGCTGGAGAGCTGAGGGAGAGGAACCTCCTGGAGAGTCCTGCCCCTGGGCATGGAGGGAGAAGCTCCTGCAGCAGCACAGGGAGGGCTGAGAGCTGGGAAACAGCTCCAGGGAGCAGGACCTGGCAGTGCTGGGGCACAAGAAAGTGCCCTGGAGCCTAAGATCTTGGAGGTCTTTGGACCTGAGGTCTTGGAGGGTTTTGGACCTGAGGTCTTGGAGGGTTTTGGACCTGAGGTCTTGGAGGGTTTTGGACCTGAGGTCCTGGAGGGTTTTGGACCTGAGGTCCTGGAGGGTTTTGGACCTGAGGTCCTGGAGGGTTTTGGACCTGAGGTCCTGGAGGGTTTTGGACCTGAGGTCTTGGAGGGTTTTGGACCTGAGGTCCTGGAGGGTTTTGGACCTGAGGTCCTGGAGGGTTTTGGACCTGAGGTCCTGGAGGTCTTTCCCAGCCTGGATGATTCTCTGATTGTATGAAATGGCCTCAGGCTGCACCAGGGGAGGTTTAGGTTGGCCATTAGGGTAGGCCAGAGCAGGGCTTGACCTGCTGGGAAGCAGCTCCATGGAGAAGGACCTTGGAGCCCTGGTGGGCAATGACCTCTCCATGGGGCAGCAACCTGCCCTGGGGGCCAAGGAGGCCCCAAGGGGGTCCTGGGGGCGGCCAGGGGAGTGTGGCCAGCAGGGCAAGGGAGGCTCTGCTGCCCCTCTGCTCTGCCCCAGGGAGGCCACAGCTGGAGGAGGCCTGGGGCCAGCCCTGGGCTCCCCAGCTGCAGAGGGCCAGGGAAGGGCTGGAGAGAGGCCAGAGGAGGCTGGGAAGCTGCTGAGGGGCCTGGAGCAGCTCTGGGAGGAGCAGAGGCTGAGAGCCCTGGGGCTGAGAGCCTGCAGCAGAGCAGCCCCAGAGGGGCTCTGAGCAATGCTCAGCAAGGGCTGAAGGAGCTGGGGGGGGGGCAGGAGGCTGGGGCTGGCATCTGCTGAGTGGTGCCCAGGGGCAGGGGGCAGAGAGTGGAGGGCAGGAGGAGAAAGCAGCTTGGGGTGAGGCTGCTGGAGGCCTGGAGCAGGCTGCCCAGAGAGGCTGTGGAGAGCTTCCAACCCCCCCTGGGCACTGTGCCCCTGGGCAAGCTGCTGGGGCTGGGGGGGATGGGGCTGGGGGGGCTCCAGAGGTCCCTTCCAGCCCCTCCACGGTGGGGTTGTGACACCAGGGTGGTCGCAGCCACTGGCAGCCCCCGCCCGGAACCTTTATCCCTTGGAACCTTTCTGCCGTCGCCTGACAGCTTCGCCCCGGAACCTTTGTGCCCCGGAACCATTCTGCTGCCTCCCCAAACCTCCCCCCGGAACCTTTGTGCCCCGGAACCGTTCTGCAGCCGCTCGGTGCCCGCCCGGGGGAGAGGGAACCATGGCGGCGCCCGGGGCCGGCGGCGCTCCGCTGTCGGCTCCCGGTCCCGGGGAGGCTCCGGTGTCGGTGCCCGGGTCCGGGAGGGCTCCGGTGTCAGTTCCCGGGGGCGAGAGGGCTCCGGTGTCGGTGCCCGGGTCCGGGGGGGCTCCGGTGTCGGCGCCTGGGTCCGTGGAGGCTGAGGTGTCGGCGCCCGAGGGTGAAGGGGCTCCGGTGTCGGTGCCCGGTCCCGGGGGGGCTCCGGTGTCAGTTCCCGGGGGCGAGAGGGCTCCGGTGTCGGTGCCCGGTCCCGGCGGGGCTCTGGTGTCGGCGCCCGGGTCCGGGGGGGCTCCGGTGTCGGTGCCCGAGGGCGGGGAGGCTGCGGTGTCGGTGCCTGGTTCGGGGGGGGCTCTGGTGTCGGCTCCCGGGTCCGTGGAGGCTGAGGTGTCGGCGCCCGAGGGTGAAGGGGCTCCGGTGTCGGCTCCCGGTCCCGGGGGGGCTCCGGTGTCAGTTCCCGAGGGCGGGGAGGCTCCGGTGTCGGTGCCCGAGGGCGGGGAGGCTCCGGTGTCGGTGCCCGGGTCCGGGGGGGCTCCGCTGTCGGCTCCCGGTCCCGGCGGGGCTCCGCTGTCGTCCCCTGGCGCTGCGCCCTACGGCAACTTCCCGAACTACTCTCGGTTCCACCCCCCCGAGGAGCGGCTCCGGCTGCTGCCCCCCGGGCTCCTGCGCAGCCTCCTCCCCGCCGGGCCGCGGCCGCTGCTGGCGCTCGACGTGGGCTGCAACTCGGGGGTAAGGTTGGGGGGAGGGGGGGAGGGGAGGGGGGCTGGGGGTGGGGAGGGGGGAGAGGATCCCCAGGGATCGGTGCTGGCTCCCCAAATCCTGATCAATATCTTCATTGATGATCTGGAGGAGGGGATGGAGTCCATCAGCAGGGAGCTTGCAGAGGGCACCAAGCTGGGGGCAGGAGTGGAGCTGGGGGAGGGGAGCAGAGCTCTGCAGAGAGACCTTTGCCAGGCTGGGCAGAGCCCAACAAGATGGCACTGAGCAGGGCCCAGGGCCAGGGGCTGCACTTTGGCCACAGCAACCCCAGGCAGTGCTGCAGGCTGGGGGCAGAGGGGCTGAGAGCAGCCAGGCAGAGAGGGAGCTGGGGGGAGTGGGGGAGAGCAGCTGAACAGGAGCCAGCAGTGTGCCCAGGGGGCCAAGAAGGCCAAGGGCAGCCTGGGCTGGGTCAGGAGCAGTGTGGGCAGCAGGAGCAGGGAGCTGATCCTGCCCTGTGCTCAGCACTGCTGAGGCCACAGCTGGAGTCCTGTGTCCAGAGAAGGGCAATGAGGCTGGGGAGGGGTCTGGGGCACAGGGCTGGGGAGGGGTCTGGGGCACAGGGCTGGGGAGGGGTCTGGGGCACAGGGCGGGGGAGGGGGCTGGGGCACAGCCCTGTGAGGAGAGGCTGAGGGAGCTGGGGTTGCTTAGCCTGCAGAAGAGGAGGCTCAGGGAAGACCCTCCCTGACCCCCCTCCTGTGTGCCCCCCTGCCCCCTCCCTGCCCCCTTCCTGCCCCCCTCCTGGCCTCCCTCCTTGCCTCCCTCCCTGCCCCTCTCCTTGCCTCCCTCCCTGACCCCCTCTTGCCTCCCTCCCTGCCCCTCTCTGTGCGCCTCCTGCCCCCCTCCCTGCCCCCCTCCCTGACCCCTCCTTGCCTCCCTCCCTGCCCCTCTCTGTGTGCCTCCTGCCCCCCTCCCTGCCTCCCTCCCTGACCCCTCCTTGCCTCCCTCCCTGCCCCTCTCTGTGTGCCTCCTGCCCCCCTCCCTGCCTCCCTCCCTGACCCCTCCTTGCCTCCCTCCCTGCCCCTCTCTGTGCACCTCCTGCCCCCCTTCCTGCCTCCTTCCCTGACCCCTCCTTGCCTCCCTCCCTGCCCGCCCCCCGCCCCCCTCTCCCCTCTCTGCCGGCAGGAGCTGAGCGTGGCTCTCTACCGCCACCTGCTGGACCTGCCGGAGGGAGCAGCCGGCCCGGCGCAGCCCCCGGCCGCCGGCGGCGAGCTGCAGCTGCTGGGCTGCGACATCGACCCGGGGCTGGTGGCCCGGGCGCAGCGGGGCAGCCCTTTCCCCGGCTCCATCTCCTTCGCCACCCTGGACATCATGGAGCCGGGCGCCCGGGCGGCGCTGCTGGGCCCCTTCCTGCGCCGCTTCGGCCGCTCGGCCTTCGACGTCGGCTTCTGCATGTCCCTGACCATGTGGATCCACCTGCGGCACGGGGACGGGGGTCTGCGGCGCCTGCTGGCCCTGCTGGCCTCCCTCTGCTCGCTGCTGCTGGTGGAGCCCCAGCCCTGGCGCTGCTACCGGGCGGCGGCGCGGCGGCTGCGGCGGCTGGGGGGCGCCGGGCTGCGGCCCCCAGGCTCCCTGCGCATCCGCGGGGACATGGCCCAGGAGGTGGCTGCCATCCTCACCCGGGACTGCTCCATGCAGCTGCTGGCCTGCTTCGGCCCCACCAGCTGGCACAGGAGCCTCCTGCTCTTCAAAGCCGACAGGCAGGAGGCTGGCTGAGAGCCGGGGCAGGAGGGGAGCTCCTGGGCAGGAGGGGAGCTCCTGGGCAGGAGGAGAGCTCCAGGGCAGGAGGAGAGCTCCAGGACAGGAGGGCATCTGGAGGAGCTCTCCAGGCCAGGAGGAGCTCTCCAGGCCAGGAGGACATCTCCATGGCAGGAGGACTTCTGGAGGAGCTCTCCAGGCCAGGAGGACTTCTGGAGGACCTCTCTATGCCAGGAGGACCTTTCCATGCCAGGAGGACTTCTGGAGGACATCTCCATGCCAGGAGGACCTCTTCATGCCAGGAGGACCTCTCCATGCCAGGAGGTCATCTCCATGCCAGGAGGAGCTCCCCATGCCAGGAGAACCTCTCCATGCCAGGAGGTCATCTCCATGCCAGGAGGACCTCTTCATGCCAGGAGGACCTCTCCATGCCAGGAGGTCATCTCCATGCCAGGAGGAGCTCCCCATGCCAGGAGCTCCCCCAGGAGCTTGGCTGTGCCCCCACCAACCCAGCAGCCTCCCTGGATGTGCCTCAAGCAGCTTGGAGCAGCTCAGAGCAGGGCAAGCTGCAGCTCTCCACTGCCCTCAGCTCCCCCTGGGGCCAAGCAGTGCTCCAGGGCTGCTTCCTGCAGGACCTTTGCCAAGGCTCCTCCTTGCTTCATCCATCCCAGAGGGAGGCTGGGCAGAGCCTGGCACAGGGAGGCTGCGGCTGAGCCCTCCCTGGGGGTGCTGAGGGCCAGGCTGGATGAGGCCCTGAGCAGCCTGGGCTGGGGGAGAGGTCCCTGGGCAGGGGCTTGGAGCTGGCTGAGCTCTGAGCTCCCTTCCCACCCCAACCCCTTCCATGGATCCCTGGATCTCCTTGGAGGCTGGGGGAGCCCTGGCCCAGGCTGCCCAGGGGGTGGTGGAGGTCTCATCTCTGGAGACAAAGCTGGGGAGGGGGCTGGGGGAGAGGGCTGGGGAGGAGCAGCTGAGGGAGCTCAGGGGGGGTTGAGGCTGGAGGAGAGGAGGCTGAGGGGAGACCTCCTGGCTCCCTGCAAGTGCCTGAGAGGAGCCTGGAGCCGGGGGGGGGGTTGGGCTCTGCTCCATGGTCTTGGAGCTGGCTGAGCTCTGAGCTCCCTCCCAAGCCAAGCCAGGCCATGAATCCCTGCCCCCAGCAGCTCTGCAGCCTCCCCCAGCACCCCCCAGCTTGCTCTGCCCCCATCCTGCCCCTGCAGCCCCCCTGAGCTGCTGGCTCCCAGCCCTGGCAGTGCCCTGCTCCCAGGGGGCTCCCTCAGCACAAACCTTGCTCTGGAAGCTGCAGATGGAGACAGAGAGGCAGCCCAGGGCTGTGATCCCCAGGCACAGCAGCACAGACCTGGTGGTGTGGTAGCTGCAAGGGGAGCAGCAGAGCCTCCCTGGTGGGCAGGGGCAGGGTGAGGGGAGGTGGATTGGAGCTGGGGGAGGGGAGGTTGAGAGTGGAGAGGAGGAGGAGGTTTGATGCTGAGGGTGAGGAGAGCCTGCCCCTGGCTGCTCCAGAGAGGTTGGAGCTGCCCTGGCCCCAGCCCAGGTCAGGGCTGGGGAAGCTCTCAGCTCCCAGCTCTGCTTGGGGCTGTCCCAAGGAGCCCTTTGCCTGCTCCCTCCAGGCCCAGCTGGGATGCTGGGGCAGTGCTGAGGCCCTGCTGGAGGCCCCTCCCAGCTGGCTCTGGCTGCTGGGCTTGTGCCTGGCTGGGGTGGGAGGGGGCTTGGGGGTGGGCTTGGGACTTCTGCTGCTCCTTGGGGGGGGGGGCAAATAAAAGGAGCTGAGCTGCTGGCAACCTGCTGCTGCCTCTGTGCCCCTTGGCCCCAGGGCTTCCCAGCCCTCAGCAGTCCCAGGAGCTGAGGGAAGGCTTCTGGGGAAGCTTTGAAGCTACCTCTTGGCCAAGGTTGAGGTCCCTCAGCTCTCCCGGGGGGGGGTCTGGGGGTCTGCAGTAAAGTCCAGGAAGAAAGAGAAGGAAAATTGGAGCTTTGGGCTCCTTGGAGGTTGATTTCTGTCATGGTTTGAGATATTGATTACAGGGAGCTTGGGGGCTTGGGTGGGAGGCTGGAGGGGGCTTGGGTGGGAGGTTGGAAGGGGCTTGGGTGGGAGGCTGGAAGGGGCTTGGGTGGGAGGTTGGAAGGGGCTTGGGTGGGAGGTTGGAAGGGGCTTGGGTGGGAGGTTGGAGGGAACTTGGGTGGGAGGTTGGAGGGAACTTGGGTGGGAGGTTGGAGAGGGCTTGGGTGGGAGGTTGGATGGGGGCTTGAGTGGGAGGTTGGAAGGGGCTTGGGTGGGAGGTTGGAGGGGGCTTGGGTGGGAGGTTGGAGGGGGCTTGGGTGGGAGGCTGGAAGGGGCTTGGGTGGGAGGCTGGAAGGGGCTTGGGTGGGAGGTTGGAGGGGGCTTGGGTGGGAGGCTGGAGGGGGCTTGGGTGGGAGGCTGGAAGGGGCTTGGGTGGGAGGCTGGAAGGGGCTTGGGTGGGAGGTTGGAGGGGGCTTGGGTGGGAGGCTGGAGGGGGCTTGG
This sequence comes from Dryobates pubescens, assembly GCF_014839835.1. Lineage (NCBI taxonomy): Eukaryota > Metazoa > Chordata > Aves > Piciformes > Picidae > Dryobates > Dryobates pubescens. The sequence continues at coordinate 1,690,936 of NC_071651.1, forward strand.
GTGGGAGGTTGGAAGGGGCTTGGGTGGGAGGTTGGAGGGGGCTTGGGTGGGAGGCTGGAAGGGGCTTGGGTGGGAGGCTGGAGGGGGCTTGGGTGGGAGGTTGGAGCGGGGTGGGAGGCTGGAAGGGGCTTGGGTGGGAGGCTGGAAGGGGCTTGGGTGGGAGGTTGGAGGGGGCTTGGGTGGGAGGTTGGAGGGGGCCTGGGTGGGAGGCTGGAAGGGGCTTGGGTGGGAGGCTGGAAGGGGCTTGGGTGGGAGGCTGGAAGGGGGCTTGGGTGGGAGGTTGGAAGGGGCTTGGGTGGGAGGTTGGAGCTGGCTTGGGTGGGAGGCTGGAAGGGGCTTGGGTGGGAGGTTAGAGCTGGCTTGGGTGGGAGGCTGGAAGGGGGCTTGGGTGGAGGCTTGGTGCCACCACCTCTGGCTCTCAGTGGCCCACAGGAAGGATCTGGTTGCCCTTAAGCCTCCTCTGGGCTCTGTTCCCTCCTTGCCCCCTGCCTGCCAAGGCAGAGGGAGGCTCAGGAGCTCTGTGGTGCCCTGAGCTTGGAGCCCTCCTCCTGCAGGAGGTGCTCTGCCACAGCAGATCTCTGCCCACAGCCTGGGCAGGGCTGCAGGGGAAGCTGAGCTGCCTTTGGCTTCTCCTTTAGTCCTGCAGGGAGAGTGGAGAGGCAAAGGCAGCCTTGGACCTCCTCCAGCTCCAGCCCAGCTTTGAGTTCCTTCACCCCCTGCCCTGCTCTGCTCTGCCCTCCCCTGCAGCACTGCCCCCAGCCCTGGGACCCCCAGCACAGGGAGGACCTGGAGCTGCTGGAGAGGCTCCAGAGGAGGCCACCAAGAGCAGCAGAGGCTGCAGAGCCTCCCCTGTGGGGCCAGGCTGGGAGGCTTGGGGCTGTGGAGCCTGGAGAGGAGAAGCCTGCAGGGAGACCTCAGCCTCCTCTGGACTCTCTCCAACTCTTCCCTGGCCCTCTGCAGCTGGGGAGCCCAGAACTGGCCCCAGCTCCAGCTGGGGCAGAGCAGAGGGGCAGCAGAACCTCCCCTGCCCTGCTGGCCACACTCCCCTGGCTGCCCCCAGGGCAGGTTGCTGGCTCCTGGGCACCTTCCTGTGCCCCAGCACTGCCAGGTCCTGCTCCCTGGGCTGCTGCAGGAGCTTCTCCCTCCGTGCCCGGGGGCAGGACCCTGCCCTTGCCCTGGCTGAGCTCTGCAGGGCCGAGCAGAGGGGCAGCAGAAGCTCAGCTCCGAGCAGGCTCTGCTGAGCCAGGGGCTGAGCCTCCCTGGCCCTGCTGCCCAGCTGCAGCGTCCCAGGGTGAGCTGCTGGCGGCGCTGCAGGATCGTGCAAGCCCCAGCCCGGCCCTGGGGCTCCTCCTGCTGCCTCCCGCAGCCTTTGCTGCTGGTCGCCTTCGGGCTGGGGCCGCAGCGGCAGCCCTGGGCTGCCCTGCTCGGCTCTGGGCTCGGGAGGGCTGCAGAAGCTTCCCTGGAAGGGTTGCTGGGAGGGTGGAGAAGCCAAGGAGTGACCCCCAGGAGGTGGCCCCTGCAGCCCTGCCCCTTCTGTTCCTCACACACTGAGGGGCAGGGGGGACAGGGGGGGTGGTGGCTTCAGCCTGGGAGATGCTGGACTGGGATGGGACAGGAGAAGAGAATCCTCCAGGGAGAGGCTGAGGGAGTTGGGGCTTGGAAGAGAAGGCTGCAGGGAGAGCTCAGAGCAGCTGCCAGGAGCTGCAGAGGCTCCAGGAGAGCTGGGCAGGGACTTGGGATGAGGGCTGGGGAGGGGCAGGGTGAGGGGAGATGGATTGGAGCTGGGAGAGGAGAGATTGAGAGGGGAGAGGAGGAAGTGAGGCTGGGGAGAGCCTGGCACAGGCTGCCCAGGGAGGCTGTGGCTGAGCCCTCCCTGCAGCTTCCCTTTCCTTTGGTCCTGCAGGGAGAGTGGAGAGGCAAAGGCAGCCTTGGACCTCCTCCAGCTCCAGCCAAGCCTTGAGCTCCTTCACCCCCAGCCCTGCTCTGCCCTCCCCTGCAGCACTGCCCCCAGCCCTGGGACCCCCAGTACAGGGAGCTGCTGGGGAGGCGCCAGAGGAGGCCACCAAGAGGAGCAGAGGTGCTCAGGATCAGCCTGGATGTGTCCCTGGGCCACCTGCTTTAGCTGGAGGGGTCCCTGCTGGCTGCAGGGGGGTGGCCAAGCTGCCCTGGGAAGGTCCCTTCCAGCCTGGTGCATTCTGTGGCTCTGTGAAGTGTCTCTGGGCAGCACCAAGGGGGAAGACAAAACAGGACCCAAACCAGGACCTCTCAGAGGCTCCACCTCAGCCTCACTCCCTGCAGAGCCTGCAAGCAGCTGCAGAACCATCCAGGACCTGCAGCACCTGCAGGGGAGGGCAGAGCAGAGCAGAGGGCAGAATCCCCTCCCTGTGCTGCTGCTCTGCCTCCTGCTGCTGCAGCCCAGCTCAGGGTTGGCTTCTGGGCTGCCAGTGACCACTGCTGGCTCCTGGGGACTCTGTCAGCCACTGCCACCCCCAAGGCCTTCCCCTGCAGGCTGCCCCCAGCCCCCTCCTCCCCCAGCCTGGCTCTGTGCTGCCCCTGCCCTGCCCCAGCTGCAGGAACCTTGCCCTGGGCCCTGCTGAGCTTGGCTTGGGGCCACCTCTGCAGCCTGCTCAGCTCCCTCTGGATGGATCCTTCCCCCCAGCCTCTCCAGCTCCCTCTGGATGGATCCCTCCCTTCCCTCCAGCATCCCAACCCCAGCACACAGCTTGGGGCCACCCCTGCAGCCTGCTCAGCTCCCTCTGGGTCCCTTCCCTCCTTCCAGCATCCCAACCCCTCCCCAGCCTGGGCCCAGCTGCAGACCTGCTCAGGAGGCCTCAGCCCTCCTGCCCCTGGCAGCAGCAGAGGGCTCCCAGGGCTCTGGGGCCAGTGGCCAGCCCTGGGGGAGTCCTCTGGCCCCAGCTGCCTGTGGGCAGTGCTGAGGGAGGCTCTGCAGCATCCCAACCCCAGCACACAGCTTGGGGCCAGCTCTGCAGCCTGCTCAGCTCCCTCTGGATGGATCCCTTCCCTCCAGCCTGCTCAGCTCCCTCTGGATGGATCCCTTCCCCCCAGCCTCTCCAGCTCCCTCTGGATGGATCCTTCCCCCCCAGCCTCTCCAGCTCCCTCTGGATGGATCCCTTCCCCCCAGCCTCTCCAGCTCCCTCTGGATGGATCCCTTCCTTCTAGCCCCCTCTGGATGGATCCTTCCCCCCAGCCTCTCCAGCTCCCTCTGGATGGATCCCTTCCCCCCCAGCCTCTCCAGCTCCCTCTGGATGGATCCCTTCCCCCCCAGCCTCTCCAGCTCCCTCTGGATGGATCCTTCCCCCCAGCCTGCAGCCCCCTTCAGACACCACAAGGCCACCAGGAGGTCTCCTGGGAGCCTTCTCCCCTCCAGCCTGCACAACCCCAACCCTCTCAGTCTCTCCTCACAGCAGAGCAGCTGCAGCCCTCTGCTCCTCCCTGAGCCTCCTCCCTGCAGGGCTGAGCTGCTGGGGGAGGGCTCCCAAGGCCCAAAGCCCCTGAGCTGCAGGCCAGGGGGGGGCCCTGCTGCCAGGGTCCTGCTCTCCTTGGGCTTCCCAGGTGCCTGCTGGCCCAGGAGCTGCTCCTTGCCTGCAGGCTGAGGTGGAGGCTGTGGAGCTGCTCAGCCTTCTCCCTGCCCTCTCTTGCTCAGCCTTGCTGAGAGCTGCTGGCAGCAGCCCCTTGGAGCTGCTCCCTGCCAGGGCTGCAGGTCCTGGCTGGTCCTTGCCCCAGCTGGAGCTGCCTTGCAGTGCTGCTGCTGCTGCTGCAGACCAGCTCCAGCTGGTTCTGGGGGGAGGAAAAGTGCTGAGTGCAGGCTTTGTGCAGAGCCTGAGTCAGAGAGGGGAGAGGTGGAAGGGCAGAGGCTGGGAAAGGCTCTGGGTGGACTTGCAGGCTGGGAAAGGCTCTGAGCTGCAGCAGAGAGCGATGGGGAAGGGGGGGGAGAGGTGGCCTGGGACCCCTCCAGCTTCCAGAGGAAGAGGAGCCAGGAGCTGGCAGGGCAGAGGAAGGCTCCCTGGGGGGGGGGGTGTGGGGGGTGTGCAGATGGTGGGAAGCCAGCAGTGCCCACGGGGGGGTTGTGTGGGGAGGGAGAGGGAGGAGAGGAGCCAGAGGGGACCTGGAGGTGTGCAGAGGGCCTGGAGTGCCCTGGGAGAGTGTGGTGGTGATGGGGCTGGAAGGGAAGGCTGCAGGGAGAGCTCAGAGCAGCTGCCAGGAGCTGCAGAGGCTCCAGGAGAGCTGGGCAGGGACCTGGGATGAGGGCTGGGGAGGGGCAGGGTGAGGGGAGATGGATTGGAGCTGGGAGAGGAGAGATTGAGAGGGGAGAGGAGGAAGTGAGGCTGGGGAGAGCCTGGGGGTGCTGAGGGCCAGGCTGGATGAGGCCCTGAGCAGCCTGGGCTGGGGGGAGGGGTCCCTGGGCAGGGCAGGGGCTTGGAGCTGGCTGAGCCCTGAGCTCCCTTCCAGCCCAACCCAAACCCCAGGGGGTCCCAGCTGGATGTGGTCCTGTGGGCCCTGCCCTGGGTGGTCCTGCTCTGGCAGGGGGCTTGGGCTGGATGCTGTCCAGGGGTCCCTGGGCTTGCAGGTGTGGAGGGCTTGCAGAGGAGGCCTCCTTCCACGTCTGAGGTGGTTCCACAGGGGAGGAGCTGCCCCATGAGGAGTCCTTCATCATCAGAGATCCTTCCACACAGGAGGAGCTGCCCCAGGGGAGGTCCCTCCAGGAGCTGCCCCTTGGGAGGAGCTGCCCCAGGGGAGGTCCCTCCAGGAGCTGCCCCTTGGGAGGAGCTGCCCTGCCCTGCCCTGCCCTGCCCTGTGGGAGCTGCTCTGCTGCTGCCCTGCCCCTGGCACCCCTCTGCCAGGCACTGAGGGAAGGCTCTGCTCAGGCAATCTGCTGCCCTGGAGGCTCTGAGGGCCAGGAGGTGTCCCAGCCCCTGCCCCCTGCCCCCAGCCCGGCCAGGGCAGGCTGCAGCTCTCTGCCCAGCTGGGGCTGGCTGCTCCCTGGGGTGCTGGAGCCCTGCAGGGGCACAAAGGGAAGCACCAGGCAGGGCTCCAGCAGCCTCCTGCAGGGCTGGCTGGCCCCAGAGGCAACCAAGGTCTCTCTTGGTCCTCCTCTCCTCCCCTGCCATGGCTCCAGAGCAACCAAAGTCTCCCTTGGTCCTTCTGTCCCCTCCTGCCATGGCTCCAGGGCAGCCAAAGTCTCCCTTGGTCCTTCTGTCCCCTCCTGCCATGGCTCCAGGGCAACCAAAGTCTCCCTTGGTCCTTCTGTCCCCTCCTGCCATGGCTCCAGAGCAACCAAAGTCTCCCTTGGTCCTCCTCTCCTCCCCTGCCATGGTTCCAGGGCAGCCAAAGTCTCCCTTGGTCCTTCTGTCCCCTCCTGCCATGGTTCCAGGGCAGCCAAAGTCTCCCTTGGTCCTCCTCTCCTCCCCTGCCATGGCTCCTGGAGCTGTCCCTGGGCAGTGCTGCCAACTCCAGCACCTTGCTGTGAGCTGAGCAAAGCTCTCAGCAGTGCCTGAGGGCTGGAATGGGCCCTGGGGCAGTGCTGTGCCCACAGCTTTGGGCACCTTCCCCAGGGCTTGTTCTTGGTGGGGGCTGGAAGGGACCTCTGGAGCTGCCCCAGCAGGGCAGCCCCAGCAGCTTGCCCAGGGGCACAGTGCCCAGGGGGGGTTGGAAGCTCTCCACAGCCTCTCTGGGCAGCCTGCTCCAGGCCTCCAGCAGCCTCACCCCAAGCTGCTTTCTCCTCCTGCCCTCCACTCCCTGCCCCCTGGCCCTGGGCACCACTCAGCAGATGCCAGCCCCAGCCTCCTTCCCCCCCCAGCTCCTTCAGCTCCTGCTGAGCACTGCTCAGAGCCCCTCTGGGGCTGCTCTGCTGCAGGCTCCACAGCTCCCAGAGGGCTCTCAGCCTCTGCTCCTTCCCCAGGACCCTTCCTTGCCCCTTCCCCCCTGCTCTGGACAGTGTCAGCTGCCTGCATCTGGCTGTGCTCCCCTCTGGACTGCTCTCTGCTTCAGGCTGGTGAGGAAGAGGAGCAGAGAGAGGGAGAGCAGCAGGAGGTGAGGGAGCTGGCTGGGAGCTGGGAGTGCTCCAAGGCTGCCTGGCAAAACATCCCCACCCCATTCCTGGCGTGGCTGGGATGCTTTGCACAGCAACTGGCACCCAACTCACCACCCCCCAGCCCCAAGAGGGACCCAGAGCCAGCTCCCAACCCATCCCCAGGCAGCCCTGGGCCCACCTGAGCTGCCCAGGGAGGCTTTGGTGTCCCAGAGAGGCTTTGGTGCCCCAGGGAGGTTTTGGTGTCCCAGGGAGGCTTTGGTGCCCCAGGGAGGCTTTGGTGTCCCAGGGAGGCTTTGGTGTCCCAGGGAGGCTTTGGTGCCCCAGAGAGGCTTTGGTGTCCCAGGGAGGCTTTGGTGCCCCAGAGAGGCTTTGGTGTCCCAGGGAGGCTTTGGTGTCCCAGGGAGGCTTTGGTGCCCCAGAGAGGTTTTGGTGTCCCAGGGAGGCTTTGGTGCCCCAGAGAGGCTTTGGTGTCCCAGGGAGGCTTTGGTGTCCCAGGGAGGCTTTGGTGCCCCAGAGAGGCTTTGGTGTCCCAGGGAGGCTTTGGTGTCCCAGGGAGGCTTTGGTGCCCCAGAGAGGTTTTGGTGTCCCAGAGAGGCTTTGGTGCCCCAGGGAGGCTTTGGTGTCCCAGGGAGGCTTTGGTGCCCCAGAGAGGCTTTGGTGTCCCAGGGAGGCTTTGGTGCCTCAAAGCCTTTGGTGCCTGTGCTGAGGTTGGAGCTGGCAGGGCAGGGCAGTGCCAGGGCTGTGCTGCCAGCAGGAGCACAGTGCTGACCTGGCCTTGGGCACAAGCAGGCTTGAAGCTAAAGCTCCTGGAGCAGCTCTGCTGGCTGTGGGCAGCAGCACCCCCAGCAGGGTCCCCAGGGCTGGGGGCTGGGCCCAATTCTGCTCAGGGTCTCCAGCACTGAGCTGGGGGAGGGCAGGAGGCTGCCTCAGGCAGCTGGAGGAAGCATGGCCATGGAGGTGGAACAGCAGCCTGAGGGCTGGGGTGCTGCTGGCTCAGGTCTGGCTTGCCAGAGAGGTCCTCCCCAGGTTCCTCCCTGGGCAAATCCAAGGCTCAGTGAAGCTCAGGACCTCTGCAGTGCCAGGGGAGAGGAAACCTTGGAGCTGTTTCCCCTCAGCTGCTTTGGAAGTGGTTTGGGGTCTCAGGGTTTGCTGGCTTGCAGCTGGTGCTGGGCAGAGCTCTGCTTTGAGCTGGGAGAGGGAAAGAGTCCTTGAGGGGGGAGAAGCTCTGAGAGCATCCAGGCCAACCTCAGCCCAAGCCCTCCATGGCCACCAGAGCCTGGCCACAAGGCCATGGCCACAGGGGGCTGGAGCCCCTCCAGGCCTGGGGACTCCACCAGCACCTCCCTGGGCAGCCTGGGCCAGGCCCTGACCACTCTGCAGGGCAGAAATTGTTCCTCATGGCCAAGCTGAGCCTGCCCTGGGGCAGCCTGAGGTCATCTCCTCTGCTCCTGGCCCTTGGCCCTTGGCACAAGAGCAGAACTTGTGGCCATGGTTCGGTGCTCACAGTGGGGTTGAGTTGCTCTGGATGGTCTTGGAGGTCTTCTGCATCCCAAGCCATGGTGTGCTGCTCAGCCCTGACCCTGTGCTCAGCCTCCCAGCCCTGACCCTGTGCTCAGCATCCCAGCCCTGATCCTGTGCTCAGCCTCCCAGCCCTGACCCTGTGCTCAGCATCCCAGCCCTGATCCTGTGCTCAGCATCCCAGCCCTGGCCCTGTGCTCAGCATCCCAGCCCTGACCCTGTGCTCAGCATCCCAGCCCTGACCCTGTGCTCAGCCTCCCAGCCCTGACCCTGTGCTCAGCCTCCCAGCCCTGACCCTGTGCTCAGCCTCCCAGCCCTGACCCTGTGCTCAGCTTCCCAGCCCTGACCCTGTGCTCAGCCTCCCAGCCCTGACCCTGTGCTCAGCTTCCCAGCCCTGACCCTGTGCTCAGCTTCCCATCCCTGACCCTGTGCTCAGCATCCCAGCCCTGGCCCTGTGCTCAGCCTCCCAGCCCTGATCCTGTGCTCAGCCTCCCAGCCCTGACCCTGTGCTCAGCCTCCCAGCCCTGACCCTGTGCTCAGCATCCCTGCCCTGATCCTGTGCTCAGCCTCCCAGCCCTGATCCTGTGCTCAGCCTCCCAGCCCTGACCCTGTGCTCAGCCTCCCAGCCCTGATCCTGTGCCCAGGCTCCCATCCCTGCCCCCTGTGCCCAGGCTCCCATCCCTGCCCCCCTGTGCTCAGCCTCCCAGCCCTGATCCTGTGCCCAGGCTCCCATCCCTGCCCCCTGTGCCCAGGCTCCCATCCCTGCCCCCTGTGCCCAGGCTCCCATCCCTGCCCCCCTGTGCTCAGCCTCCCAGCCCTGATCCTGTGCCCAGGCTCCCATCCCTGCCCCCTGTGCCCAGGCTCCCATCCCTGCCCCCTGTGCCCAGGCTCCCATCCCTGCCCCCCTGTGCCCAGGCTCCCATCCCTGCCCCTGTGCCCAGGCTCCCATCCCTGCCCCCCTGTGCCCAGGCTCCCATCCCTGCCCCCCTGTGCCCAGGCTCCCCTCCCTGCCCCCCTGTGCCCAGGCTCCCATCCCTGCCCCCCTGTGCCCAGGCTCCCATCCCTGCCCCTGTGCCCAGGCTCCCATCCCTGCCCCCCTGTGCCCAGGCTCCCATCCCTGCCCCTGTGCCCAGGCTCCCATCCCTGCCCCCCTGTGCCCAGGCTCCCATCCCTGCCCCCCTGTGCCCAGGCTCCCATCCCTGCCCCCCTGTGCCCAGGCTCCCATCCCTCTCCCCCTGTGCCCAGGCTCCCATCCCTGCCCCTGTGCCCAGGCTCCCATCCCTGCCCCCCTGTGTCCAGGCTCCCATCCCTGCCCCTGTGCCCAGGCTCCCATCCCTGTCCCCCTGTGCCCAGGCTCCCATCCCTGTCCCCCTGTGCCCAGGCTCCCATCCCTCTCCCCCTGTGCCCAGGCTCCCATCCCTGCCCCCCTGTGCCCAGGCTCCCATCCCTGCCCCCCTGTGCCCAGGCTCCCATCCCTGCCCCCCTGTGCCCAGGCTCCCATCCCTCTCCCCCTGTGCCCAGGCTCCCATCCCTGCCCCTGTGCCCAGGCTCCCATCCCTGCCCCCCTGTGTCCAGGCTCCCATCCCTGCCCCTGTGCCCAGGCTCCCATCCCTGTCCCCCTGTGCCCAGGCTCCCATCCCTGCCCCCCTGTGCCCAGGCTCCCATCCCTGCTCCCTGTGCCCAGGCTCCCATCCCTGCCCCTGTGCCCAGGCTCCCATCCCTGCCCCTGTGCCCAGGCTCCCATCCCTGCCCCCCTGTGCCCAGGCTCCCATCCCTGCCCCCCTGTGCCCAGGCTCCCATCCCTCTCCCCCTGTGCCCAGGCTCCCATCCCTGCCCCTGTGCCCAGGCTCCCATCCCTGCCCCCCTGTGTCCAGGCTCCCATCCCTGCCCCTGTGCCCAGGCTCCCATCCCTGCCCCCCTGTGCCCAGGCTCCCATCCCTGCCCCCCTGTGCCCAGGCTCCCCTCCCTGCCCCCCTGTGCCCAGGCTCCCATCCCTGCCCCCCTGTGCCCAGGCTCCCATCCCTGCCCCTGTGCCCAGGCTCCCATCCCTGCTTGCTGCCTGCGTCAGAGCCACCACCTCGGTGACTCAGAGCTGGGATTCCTCAGCTCTGAAGTGGTTCCTTCTCCCTCTTTCCTTCCTCCTCCTCCTCCTCCTCCTCCTCCCCAGGTGCTGAGCTCGTCTCTTTCCAAGCCTTGAACTGCAAGGTGCGGCCCTGAAACCTGGCAAGCAGGCAGCAGGTCCCAGCAGGACCCTGGCAGCTCCCTGCCCAGCGCCTGGCGCTGTGCCACCCGGGGCTGCTGCCAGCCTGGGAGCGCTCGGAGCTGCTGAGCTCTGGGCTTTCGCCTCCCCTGCCAGGCTGCCCCGGCCCTGGCACAGCCCTGCCCGGCGCTGCCCTGCCCCGCTCCGGGGCTCCCCCGGCCCCGCCGGTTCCCACGCTCGGCAGCTTCCCGGGGCCGCTGCGGGGCGCGGAGAGGCAGGCAGGGCAGCGCCGGCCGCCGGAGCTTCCCCCCCTGCTGCTGCCCTGACTCACCTTGGCCACCCCCCTGCGGCTGCAAGAGGCTTTGCTGCCCTGCCCGGCACTGCCCGGCACTGCCCCAGCGCAGCCAGACCCCCAGCCCCCTGCCCTCCTAGCCGGAGAGGGCTGTGAGTGGGGAAGGGACCCCTGGAGCTCCCCCAGCCCCCCAGCCCCCTGCCCTCCTAGCTGGAGAGGGCTGTGAGTGGGGAAGGGTCCTCTGGAGCTCACCCAGCCCCCTCCCCAGCAGCTCTCCTAGCACCATGGAGGGCTGTGAGTGGGGAAGGGACCCCTGGAGCTCAGCCAGACCCCCAGCCCCCTGCCCTCCTAGTTGGAGAGGGCTGTGAGTGGGGGAGGGACCCCTGGAGCTCAGCCAGCCCCCAGCCCCCTGCCCTCCTAGCTGGAGAGGGCTGTGAGTGGGGAAGGGACCCCTGGAGCTCCCCCAGACCCCCAGCCCCCTGCCCTCCTAGCTGGAGAGGGCTGTGAGTGGGGAAGGGTCCTCTGGAGCTCAGCCAGACCCCCAGCCCCCTGCCCTCCTAGCTGGAGAGGGCTGTGAGTGGGGAAGGGACCCCTGGAGCTCCCCCAGACCCCCAGCCCCCTGCCCTCCTAGCTGGAGAGGGCTGTGAGTGGGGAAGGGTCCTCTGGAGATCCCCCAGACCCCCAGCCCCCTGCCCTCCTAGCTGGAGAGGGCTGTGAGTGGGGAAGGGACCCCTGGAGCTCAGCCAGACCCCCAGCCCCCTGCCCTCCTAGCTGGAGAGGGCTGTGAGTGGGGAAGGGTCCTCTGGAGCTCAGCCAGACCCCCAGCCCCCTGCCCTGCAGCTCTCCTAGCACCATGGAGGGCTGTGGGTGGGAAGGGTCCTCTGGAGCTCCCCCAGACCCCCAGCCCCCTCCCCTGCAGCTCTCCTAGCACCATGGAGGGCTGTGGGTGGGAAGGGTCCTCTGGAGCTCAGCCAGACCCCCAGCCCCCTGCCCTCCTAGCTGGAGAGGGCTGTGAGTGGGGAAGGGACCCCTGGAGCTCACCCAGCCCCCCAGCCCCCTCCCCAGCACCATGGAGGGCTGTGGGTGGGAAGGGGCCTCTGGAGCTCACCCTCTCCAGCCCCCTGCCCTCCTCAAGCACCCAGAGCAGGGTGTCCAGGCTCCTGCAGGTGGGAGCTGAGGCTGCAGAGGAGGAGCCTGCAGCAGCTCCCTGGGCAGCCTGCTCCAGGGCTCTGCCACCCTCCCAGGCCAAGAGCTTTCTCCTCAAGCCCAGGTGAAGCCTCCTTGGGCCCAGCTCTGGAGGCTCCTTTGTGTGTTGGGAGAGCTCAGCTGGGCTGGGAGGGAGCCCAGCTGGCCCCAAACCACCTCCATGTGCTGGGGCTGGACCTGTGCCGTGGCCTGGGGCTTCCTCCACCTCCCACAAGGCACCAGCAGCCCTTGGGGGGTCCTGGTGAGGGGGTTTGAGGAGCAGGAGCAGGGCTGATGCTGCAGCTCAGCCTTCAGTGGGACCTCTCCAGCAGACCACAAAGCTTTGAGCCCCAAGCTCTGCCCTGCAAAGCTCCTCTGGGGAAGCCTCCAGGTGCTGCAAGCTGCCTCAGGCCCTGCTGGAACCTCTGCAGAGGGGAGATGTGAGCCTGGGGGGGCTGGAAGTGGTCTCTGCACCAGGGGAGGCTGGAAGTGGCCTCTGGATCAGGGGGGGCTGGAAGTGGCCTCTGGATCAGGGGGGGCTGGAAGTGGTCTCTGGATCAGGGGAGGCTGGAAGTGGCCTCTGCACCAGGGGAGGTTGGAAGTGAGCTCTGCACCAGGGGAGGCTGGAAGTGGTCTCTGGATCAGGGGAGGCTGGAAGTGGCCTCTGGATCAGGGGGGGCTGGAAGTGGCCTCTGGATCAGGGGAGGCTGGAAGTGGCCTCTGCACCAGGGGAGGATGGAAGTGGCCTCTGGATCAGGGGAGGCTGGAAGTGGTCTCTGGATCAGGGGAGGCTGGAAGTGGCCTCTGCACCAGGGGAGGATGGAAGTGGCCTCTGGATCAGGGGAGGCTGGAAGTGGTCTCTGCACCAGGGGAGGCTGGAAGTGGTCTCTGGATCAGGGGGGGCTGGAAGTGGCCTCTGCACCACAGGAGGCTGGCAGTGAAGAGAAGGAAGAAGTTCTGCACCCTGAGGGTGGTGAGAGCCTGGCCCAGGCTCCTTAGAGGAGGTTGGAGATGCCTCAACCCCTGCAGAGGGCCAGAGGAGGTCACAGCCATGCTGGGAGGGTTGGAAGCCCTCTGCTGGGAGGCCAGGCTGGGAGAGCTGGGGTTGTGCAGCCTGGAGAAGAGAAGGCTCCAGGGAGACCTCCTGGGGGCCTGAAGGGGCTGAGGAGGAAGCTGGGGACAGCCCTTTGAGCAGGGGGAGAGGGTTTGGAACTCAGAGAGGGAGATTCAGACTGCAGAGAAGAAAATTGTTGGTGCTGAGGGTGGGGAGAGCCTGGCCCAGGTTGCCCAGGGTGGGGGGTGGGGGGGATGCCCCATGGCTGGCACCAGGCCAGGTGAGGTTGGCTGGAGCAGGGCCTTGGTGGCCACCAAGCTTTGAGCCCTAACCACTGGCAAAGACCTTTCCAGCTCCCTTCCCAGCCCACCCTGAGCCCTGCACTGCCAGGCTCCTCCTGCAGCCCCTGGGTGCTGGGGGAGAGGGCAGAGCAGGTCAGGAGCTGCTGCCCAGGGCTGCCTTGCCTCACACCTTGCAGGGAAGCCCAGGCTGCCCTCCCCCACTCCCTGCTCCCCACCCTCCCTGCCCCCATGCCAGGGCAGCCAGCAGGAGGGAAGCTGGGAGAGGGGAGGCTGAGAGTGGAGGGCAGGAAGAAATCCTTGAGAGGGAGGCTGGGCAGAGCCTGGCACAGGCTGCCAGGGGAGGCTGTGGCTGAGCCCTCCCTGCAGCTTCCCTTTCCTTTGGTCCTGCAGGGAGAGTGGAGAGGCAAAGGCAGCCTTGGACCTCCTCCAGCTCCACCAAGCTTTGAGCTCCTTCACCCCCAGCCCTGCTCTGCCCTCCCCTGCAGCACTGCCCCCAGCCCTGGGACCCCCAGCACAGGGAGGACCTGGAGCTGCTGGAGAGCCTCCAGAGGAGGCCACCAAGAGCAGCAGAGGCTGCAGAGCCTCCCCTGTGGGGCCAGGCTGGGAGGCTTGGGGCTGTGCAGCCTGGAGAAGAGAAGGCTGCAGGGAGAGCTCAGAGCAGCTGCCAGGAGCTGCAGAGGCTCCAGGAGAGCTGGGCAGGGACTTGGGATGAGGGCTGGGAGGGGCAGGGTGAGGGGAGATGGATTGGAGCTGGGAGAGGAGAGATTGAGAGGGGAGAGGAGGAAGTGAGGCTGGGGAGAGCCTGGCCCAGGCTGCCCAGGGAGGCTGTGGCTGCCTCCTGCCTGGGGGTGCTGAGGGCCAGGCTGGATGAGGCCCTGAGCAGCCTGGGCTGGGGGGAGGGGTCCCTGGGCATGGCAGGGGCTTGGAGCTGGCTGAGCCTTGAGCTCCCTTGCAACCCAATCCACTCTCCCAGTCCAGTGCCCACCTTTGCCCTTGGGTGCCAGGGGAGGCTGCCTGCAGCCCTGGGCTGGGTGTGGAGCGTGGGGAAGCTGCAGCTGCTGCTTGGCTGCCTGGGTGAGTCCCTGGCATGGCTGCAGGCAGAGGTGTGGGCAGCTGCCAAGCCTGGCAGGAGGCTGACACAATGCTGCTGGAGCCCTGCCTGCTGGGAGCAGCAGCCTGGGATTGGCAGGAGGGCACCCAGGCCTGGCAGGAGGGCACCCAGGAATGGCAGGAGGGCACCCAGGCCTGGCAGGAGGGCACCCAGGCCTGGCAGGAGGGCACCCAGGCCTGGCAGGAGGGCACCCAGGGCAGGCTCAGGAATGTGGCTTTTAGGCCAGGCTCAGCAGTGGGGCTCCTGGGCCAGGCTCAGCAGTGGGGCTCCTAGGCCAGGCTCAGCAATGGGGCTCCTGGGCCAGGCTCAGCAGTGGGGCTCCTGGGCCAGGCTCAGCAATGGGGCTCCTGGGCCAGGCTCAGCAATGGGGCTCCTGGGCCAGGCTCAGCAGTGGGGCTCCTGGGCCAGGCTCAGCAATGGGGCTCCTAGGCCAGGCTCAGCAGTGGGGCTCCTAGGCCAGGCTCAGCAGTGGGGCTCCTGGGCCAGGCTCAGCAGTGGGGCTCCTGGGCCAGGCTCAGCAGTGGGGCTCCTGGGCCAGGCTCAGCAGTGGGGCTCCTGGGCCAGGCTCAGCAATGTGGCTTTCAGGATCAGGGCCTGCAGCAGCAGGCAGGGGGCTGCCACCCCCAGCCCTGGCAGCTCCTTCCCTGGTCCCTGCTGCCTGCCTGAGCCTGCAGCCCCCTCCATGCCCACCGGGGGTCCCCCCTCTGCCATCTCCATCCCCACCGGGGGTCCCCCCTCTGCCATCTCCAGCCCCGACGGGGGTCCCCCCGCTGCCCCCCTGGCTTTGGGGGGGGGCACAGAGGCAGCCTGCTGCCTGGCAGCGGCCCCGGTGCCGGCCGCGGGGAGCACCGGGGTGCAGCCGGGGAGCACCGGGGAGCATCGGGGAGCACCGGGGTGCAGCCGGGGAGCACCGGGGAGCAGCGGGGAGCACCGGGGAGCGCCGGGGAGCAGGCAGGGAGCACCGGGGAGCAGGCAGGGAGCAGGTGGGGAGCACCGGGGAGCACCGGGGAGCAGGCAGGGAGCAGCGGGGAGCAGCCGGGGAGCAGGCAGGGAGCACCGGGGAGCAGCCGGGGAGCGCCGGGCTGGCAGCCAAGCCGCCGCCTCCCTCCCTGCCCGCAGGGCACCTGGAGAGGGGAGGGCAGAGCAGGGCAGGGCGGAGGCAAAGCTGCCCGACGCCGGCAGCCCATCCGCACCTCTCACCCGCGGCAGGGAGGAGGAGGAGGAGGAGGAAGGGCAGGAGGAGGAGGAGCAGGCAGGGGAGGCTCTGCTCCTGCTCTTTGCCCGTATAAGGAGAAGCTTTCGCTCGGGGGTGGCCAATCCGGGCTGGAATGTGAGGAGCTGAGCCCCTGCCAGCCCTGCCCCCACCCAGCCTGCTCCATCCACCTGCGGCTGGGCAGGGCAGGGAGGCTGCCCCCACGCTGCCCCGAGCCGGGGCAAGGGCATTCTGCTCGGCAGGGATCAGCATCCATCCCCTAAGGAGGCTCCAGGAGAGCCAAGGAGGGACCTGGGACAAGGGCTGAGAGCCAGGGAGGGATTTGGGACAAGGGCTGAGAGCTGGAGAGGGACTTGGGACGAGGGCTGAGAGCCAGGGAGGGACTTGGGACGAGGGCTGAGAGCTGGAGAGGGACTTGGGACAAGGGCTGAGAGCCAAGGAGGGACTTGGGACGAGGGCTGAGAGCTGGAGAGGGACTTGGGACAAGGGCTGAGAGCCAAGGAGGGACTTGGGACGAGGGCTGAGAGCTGGAGAGGGACTTGGGACAAAGGCTGAGAGCCAAGGAGGGACTTGGGACAAGGGCTGAGAGCCAAGGAGGGACTTGGGACAAGGGCTGAGAGCCAAGGAGGGACTTGGGACGAGGGCTGAGAGCCAAGGAGGGATTTGGGACGAGGGCTGAGAGCTGGAGAGGGACTTGGGACAAGGGCTGAGAGCCAAGGAGGGACTTGGGACAAGGGCTGAGAGCCAAGGAGGGACTTGGGACGAGGGCTGAGAGCTGGAGAGGGACTTGGGACAAAGGCTGAGAGCCAAGGAGGGACTTGGGACAAGGGCTGAGAGCCAAGGAGGGACTTGGGACGAGGGCTGAGAGCTGGAGAGGGACTTGGGACGAGGGCTGAGAGCTGGAGAGGGACTTGGGACAAGGGCTGAGAGCCAAGGAGGGACTTGGGACGAGGGCTGAGAGCTGGAGAGGGACTTGGGACGAGGGCTGAGAGCCAAGGAGGGACTTGGGACGAGGGCTGAGAGCTGGAGAGGGACTTGGGACAAGGGCTGAGAGCCAAGGAGGGACTTGGGACGAGGGCTGAGAGCTGGAGAGGGACTTGGGACAAGGGCTGAGAGCCAAGGAGGGACTTGGGACGAGGGCTGAGAGCTGGAGAGGGACTTGGGACAAAGGCTGAGAGCCAAGGAGGGACTTGGGACAAGGGCTGAGAGCCAAGGAGGGACTTGGGACAAGGGCTGAGAGCCAAGGAGGGACTTGGGACGAGGGCTGAGAGCCAAGGAGGGATTTGGGACGAGGGCTGAGAGCTGGAGAGGGACTTGGGACAAGGGCTGAGAGCCAAGGAGGGACTTGGGACAAGGGCTGAGAGCCAAGGAGGGACTTGGGACGAGGGCTGAGAGCTGGAGAGGGACTTGGGACAAAGGCTGAGAGCCAAGGAGGGACTTGGGACAAGGGCTGAGAGCCAAGGAGGGACTTGGGACGAGGGCTGAGAGCTGGAGAGGGACTTGGGACGAGGGCTGAGCACCTCCAGGGCTGAGGCTTCCAGCACCTCCCTGGGCAGCCTGTGCCAGGCTCTCAGCACCCTCCTGGGCAACAACTTCTTCCTCACAGCCAATCTGAGTCTCCCCACTTCCAGTTCTGCTCCATCCCCCCCAGTCCTCTCCCTCCCTGACAGCCTCCAAAGTCCCTCCCCAGCTCTCCTGCAGCCCCTGGGAGGCCACCAGAAGGTCTCCTGGGAGCCTTCTCCTCTGCAGCCTGCACAACCCCAACTCCCTCAGGCTGTGCTCACAGCAGAGCAGCTCCAGCCCTCTGCTCCTCCTGCTGGCCCTGCTCTGGACACCTTCCAGCCCCTCCAGAGCCTTCCTGGAGCAGAGGCTGCAGAGCTGGCCCCAGAGCTGCAGGGGTGGTGTGAGCAGAGCGGAGCAGAGGGGCAGAATCCCCTCCCTGGCCCTGCTGGCCACACTTCTGCTGCTGCAGCCCAGGCTCTGCTTGGCTCTCTGGGCTGCAAGTGCTCCCTGCTGGCTCCTGCTGAGCCTCTCCTCCCCCAGCACCCCCAGGGCCTTTCCTGCAGGGCTGCTCTCAGCCAGACCCTGCCCAGCCTGCAGCAGTGCCTGGGACTGCCCTGCCCCAGCTGCAGGACCTTGCCCTTGGCCTTGGTGACCTTCCTGAGCTTGGCTTGGGGCCACCTCTGCAGCCTGCCCAGGCCCCTCTGGATGGATCCCTTCCCCCCAGCCTCTCCAGCTCCCTCTGGATGGATCCCTTCCTTCTAGCCCCCTCTGGATGGATCCCTTCCCCCCAGCCTCTCCAGGTCCCTCTGGATGGATCCCTTCCCCCCAGCCCCTCCAGATCTCTCTGGATGGATCCCTTCCCTCCATCCTCTCCAGCTCCCTCAGGATGGATCATTCCCTCCATCCTCTCCAGCTCCCCCTGGATGGATCCCTTCCCTCCATCCTCTCCAGCTCCCTCTGGATGGATCCTTCCCTGGAAGCAGCCAAGGTCTTGTCCAGGCAGCTGTGGCCTCCTGCCCAGCTGTTTGGCCTCCCCCTGGGCAGGATGGGTGCGCAGGGGAGGGGGCGGGAGGGGGCTGCCGAGGGGCTGCAGGGAGCTCAGCACCTCCTCGCGGAGCCCTGTGCAGCGCTGCCACCTGCCCAGGAGAGGGAGCCTGGAGCTCGCTCTTGGCTGCTCCGCACGGCCAGGGCTGCGCCGCCCTGGGGCGCGGTGCGGGGCTCAGACCCTTCCCTCGCTCGGCAGCGGCGCTCAGCAGCTTCCCCCTGCCCGCCCCGGCTTGCCTGCTGCCCTGCAGCCCTCCTGGCTCAGCCTCCCTCCCTGCCAGCCCTGCAGCCCTCCTGGCTCAGCCTCCCTCCCTGCCAGCCCCGCAGCCCTCCTGGCTCAGCCTCCCTCCCTGCCAGCCCTGCAGCCCTCCTGGCTCAGCCTCCCTCCCTGCCAGCCCTGCAGCCCTCCTGGCTCAGCCTCCCTCCCTGCCAGCCCTGCAGCCCTCCTGGCTCAGCCTCCCTCCCTGCCAGCCCTGCAGCCCTCCTGGCTCAGCCTCCCTCCCTGCCAGCCCCGCAGCCCTCCTGGCTCAGCCTCCCTCCCTGCCAGCCCTCCCCCGGCTCAGCTCTGCCTCTGCTGTCCAGCGCAGGGGTCCCCCGGGCTCTGCCCCCCGTGCTCTGCCCCCCCCCGGGCTCTGCCCCCCCCGTGCTCTGCCCCCCCCCGTGCTCTGTCCCCCGTGCTCTGCCCCCCCGTGCTCTGCCCCCCGTGCTCTGCCCCCCCGGGCTCTGCCCCCCCGTGCTCTGCCCCCCGTGCTCTGCCCCCCCGTGCTCTGCCCCCCCGTGCTCTGTCCCCCGTGCTCTGCCCCCCCGTGCTCTGTCCCCCGTGCTCTGCCCCCCCGTGCTCTGCCCCCCCGTGCTCTGCCCCCCCCCGTGCTCTGCCCCCCGTGCTCTGCCCCCCCGTGCTCTGCCCCCCCGTGCTCTGCCCCCCCCGTGCTCTGCCCCCCGTGCTCTGCCCCCCCGGGCTCTGCCCCCCCGTGCTCTGTCCCCCGTGCTCTGCCCCCCCCGTGCTCTGCCCCCCCCGGGCTCTGCCCCCCCCGGGCTCTGCCCCCCCGGGCTCTGCCCCCCCCGGGCTCTGCCCCCCCCGTGCTCTGCCCCCCCCCCGTGCTCTGCCCCCCCGTGCTCTGCCCCCCCGGGCTCTGCCCCCCGTGCTCTGCCCCCCCGTGCTCTGCCCCCCGTGCTCTGCCCCCCCGGGCTCTGCCCCCCCGTGCTCTGCCCCCCCCCGTGCTCTGCCCCCCCCCCGTGCTCTGCCCCCCCGTGCTCTGCCCCCCCCGTGCTCTGCCCCCCCCCGTGCTCTGCCCCCCGTGCTCTGCCCCCCCGTGCTCTGCCCCCCGTGCTCTGCCCCCCCGGGCTCTGCCCCCCCCGTGCTCTGCCCCCCCGTGCTCTGCCCCCCGTGCTCTGCCCCCCCGGGCTCTGCCCCCCGTGCTCTGCCCCCCGTGCTCTGCCCCCCCGTGCTCTGCCCCCCCCGTGCTCTGCCCCCCGTGCTCTGCCCCCCCCCCCGTGCTCTGCCCCCCCGTGCTCTGCCCCCCCCGTGCTCTGCCCCCCGGGCTCTGCCCCCCGGGCTCTGCCCCCCCGTGCTCTGCCCCCCCCGGGCTCTGCCCCCCCGTGCTCTGCCCCCCCGTGCTCTGCCCCCCGTGCTCTGCCCCCCCCCCGTGCTCTGCCCCCCGTGCTTTGCCCCCCCCGTGCTCAGCCCCCCGTGCTCAGCCCCCCGGGCTCCAGGCAGGACCTGGCCGGCTGAGGTCTCCTTGCCCCAGGCTTTGGGCAGCTCCTTCCCCACCTTTGGCTGCAGGCAGGGCCGAGAGGGGCTGCGGGGCAGGCTCCAGGCAGCTGCTGTGGCTGGGAGGGGGCTTGGAGGCTGCTTGGAGCTCTCAGGCAGCTGCCGACCCTCCCCCCCTCGGCCTCCCCCCCCCCCTCCCCCCAAGGCGACCACCGAAGCTTTGCTCCCGCAGCCCAAGCGCTCTGCTGGCTCCTGCCTGCAGGGGGCGCTCTGCCGCCGGCTGCCAGCACTGCCCTGGCACCAGCCCCGGAGCCGCAGCCTGGCAGGGCTGGGCAGGGACCCCTGCAGCTCAGCCAGCACAAGCCCCCTGCTCCAGCAGGGCCACCCAGGGCAGGGCACACAGAACACGGGGGGGAAGGGTTGGAAGCTCTGCAGGGAGGGAAGGAGGCTCCAGAAGCTCTGCAGGGAGGGAAGGAGGCTCCAGAAGCTCTGCAGGGAGGGAAGGAGGCTCCAGAAGCTCTGCAGGGAGGGAAGGAGGCTCCAGAAGCTCTGCAGGGAGGGCAGGAGGCTCCAGAAGCTCTCCAGGGAGGGAAGGAGGCTCCAGAAGCTCTCCAGGCAGGGCAGGAGGCTCCAGAAGCTCTGCAGGGAAGGAAGGAGGCTCCAGAAGCTCTCCAGGCAGGGCAGGAGGCTCCAGAAGCTCTGCAGGGAGGGAAGGAGGCTCCAGAAGCTCTCCAGGGAGGGAAGGAGGCTCCAGAAGCTCTGCAGGGAGGGAAGGAGGCTCCAGAAGCTCTGCAGGGAGGGAAGGAGGCTCCAGAAGCTCTGCAGGGAGGGAAGGAGGCTCCAGAAGCTCTCCAGGGAAGGAAGGAGGCTCCAGAAGCTCTCCAGGGAGGGAAGGAGGCTCCAGAAGCTCTCCAGGGAAGGAAGGAGGCTCCAGAAGCTCTCCAGGCAGGGCAGGAGGCTCCAGAAGCTCTGCAGGGAGGGAAGGAGGCTCCAGAAGCTCTCCAGGGAGGGAAGGAGGCTCCAGAAGCTCTGCAGGGAGGGAAGGAGGCTCCAGAAGCTCTGCAGGGAGGGAAGGAGGCTCCAGAAGCTCTGCAGGGAAGGAAGGAGGCTCCAGAAGCTCTGCAGGGAGGGAAGGAGGCTCCAGAAGCTCTGCAGGGAGGGAAGGAGGCTCCAGAAGCTCTGCAGGGAGGGAAGGAGGCTCCAGAAGCTCTGCAGGGAGGGAAGGAGGCTCCAGAAGCTCTGCAGGCAGGGAGGTTCCAGAAGCTCTGCAGGGAAGGAGGCTCCAGAAGCTCTGCAGGGAGGGAAGGAGGCTGCAGAAGCTCTCCAGGCAGGGCAGGAGGCTCCAGAAGCCCTCTGGGCAGCCTGCTCCAGGGCTCTGCCACCCTCCCACTGGAGCAGTTTCCTCCTTCTCCTTGCCCCTGGCAGCTCCTCTGCTGCAGCTGGCACCCAGTGCCCCCTGGGAGGGCTGGAGGGGGCTGGGAGCTGGGGGAGGGGGACCAGGGGAGACCACAGCAGTGCTGGGAGGGCTGGAGGGGGCTGGGAGGGTTGGGGTGGCTCAGCCTGGAGAGGAGAAGGCTCCAGGGAGACCTCCTGGTGGCCTTGCAGGGCTTCAGGGGGGGCTGAGCAGGAAGCTGGGGCCAGGCCAAGAGCTGCAGGGCCAAGGGGCAGTGGTTGGCACCTGGCAGAGCCTGGGCTTGGAGGGGACCTGAGGGAGAAGCCCTCGGGGCTGGGGGTGCTGAGAGCCTGCCCCAGGCTGCCCAGGGGAGCTTGGAGCTGCCCCATGGCTGCCCCCAGCCCAGGGCAGCTTTGGCTGGGGGGGCTCTGAGCAGCCTTGGCCTGGTTGGGGCCACCCCTGGGGGCTGCAGGGGGGCTGCAGGGGGGACCTCTGGTGCTGCCTTCCAGCCAAAGCAGCTGGGGGCAGCCCAGGCTCTGCCCCAGGAGCGCTGCAGAGGGCATCCAGGCAGGAGAGGCTCAGGGCTGGCAGCCTCTCCAGCTGCTGGCACCAACCCTCCCCCCCAGGGCAGCTCCCAGCCCCCAGCCTGGAGCCCTCCTGGGGTGGCTGTGAGCCAAGGGCAGCCCCCAGCCCCCAGCCCCCAGCCTGGAGCCCTTCTGGGGTGGCTGTGAGCCAAGGGCAGACCCCAGCCCCCAGCCTGGAGCCCTCTTGGGGTGGCTGTGAGCCAAGGGCAGCCCCCAGCCCCCAGCTTGGAGCTCTCCTGGGGTGGTTGTGAGCCAAGGGCAGCCCCCAGCCCCCAGCCTGGAGCCCTCCTGGGGTGGTTGTGAGCCAAGGGCAGCCCCCAGCCCCCAGCCCCCAGCCTGGAGCCCTCCTGGGGTGGCTGTGAGCCAAGGGCAGCCCCCAGCCCCCAGCCTGGAGCCCTCCTGGGGTGGCTGTGAGCCAAGGGCAGCCCCCAGCCCCCAGCCTGGAGCCCTCCTGGGGTGGTTGTGAGCCAAGGGCAGCCCCCAGCCCCCAGCCTGGAGCCCTCCTGGGGTGGCTGTGAGCCAAGGGCAGCCCCCAGCCCCCAGCCTGGAGCCCTCCTGGGGTGGTTGTGAGCCAAGGGCAGCCCCCAGCCCTCGCTGCCCTCCTGCCCTTGGCCTCAGCCATGGCTGCAGCCTGGCCTGGGCCCTGTGCAGAGCCTGCAGCCCCCAGCAGCTCAGCTCCCCCCCAGCTTGAAGCCATCCCCAGCTGCCTGAGGCAGCCTCCTGCCCTACCCCAGCTCAGTGCTGGACACCCTGAGCAGAATTGGGCCCAGCCCCCAGCCCTGGGGACCCTGCTGGGGGTGCTGCTGCCCAGAGGCAGCAGAGCTGCTCCAGGAGCTTTAGCTTCAAGCCTGCTTGTGCCCAAGGCCAGGTCAGCACTGTGCTCCTGCTGGCAGCACAGCCCTGGCACTGCCCTGCCCTGCCAGCTCCAACCTCAGCACAGGCACCAAAGGCTTTGAGGCACCAAAGCCTCCCTGGGGCACCAAAACCTCTCTGGGACACCAAAGCCTCCCTGGGACACCAAAACCTCTCTGGGGCACCAAAGCCTCCCTGGGACACCAAAGCCTCCCTGGGACACCAAAGCCTTTGAGGCACCAAAGCCTCCCTGGGACACCAAAGCCTCTCTGGGGCACCAAAGCCTCTCTGGGACACCAAAGCCTCCCTGGGGCACCAAAGCCTCCCTGGGGCACCAAAGCCTCTCTGGGGCACCAAAACCTCCCTGGGACACCAAAGCCTCCCTGGGACACCAAAGCCTCCCTGGGACACCAAAGCCTCTCTGGGACACCAAAGCCTCCCTGGGGCACCAAAGCCTCTCTGGGGCACCAAAACCTCCCTGGGACACCAAAACCTCCCTGGGACACCAAAGCCTCTCTGGGGCACCAAAGCCTCTCTGGGGCACCAAAACCTCTCTGGGACACCAAAGCCTTTGAGGCACCAAAACCTCCCTGGGACACCAAAACCTCTCTGGGGCACCAAAGCCTCTCTGGGGCACCAAAACCTCTCTGGGACACCAAAGCCTCCCTGGGACACCAAAGCCTCCCTGGGGCACCAAAGCCTCTCTGGGACACCAAAGCCTCTCTGGGGCACCAAAGCCTTTGAGGCACCAAAGCCTCCCTGGGGCACCAAAGCCTCCCTGGGACACCAAAGCCTCTCTGGGACACCAAAGCCTCCCTGGGACACCAAAGCCTTTGAGGCACCAAAGCCTCCCTGGGACACCAAAACCTCCCTGGGACACCAAAGCCTCCCTGGGACACCAAAGCCTTTGAGACACCAAAGCCTCCCTGGGACACCAAAACCTCCCTGGGACACCAAAGCCTCCCTGGGGCACCAAAGCCTCTCTGGGACACCAAAGCCTCTCTGGGACACCAAAGCCTCCCTGGGACACCAAAACCTCCCTGGGACACCAAAGCCTCCCTGGGGCACCAAAGCCTCCCTGGGACACCAAAGCCTCTCTGGGACACCAAAGCCTCCCTGGGGCACCAAAGCCTCCCTGAGGCATTCTCCAGCCCAGCTTTGCCTCCCCCAAGCTGTTGTGGAGCCTCCTGGGGGGCAGCAGGAGGCCTCCATCCCCTGGCTGCCCTCAGAGGGCTTTGCCACCCCCCAGCCACGCAGTGAGTCCTTGTGGCAGTGCTTTATTGGGACAGCTCCAAGGCTGGAGCAGGTTCTGCTTCCAGAGGCTGCAGGAGAGGCTCTGCCCTGCAGGGAGCCCTGGGGCAGGGAGCCCTGGGGCAGGGAGTCCTGGGGCAGGGCAGCAGCAGGCTGGGCAGAGCTCCTCAGGCTGGCAGGGCTGGCGTGGGGCTGGGGGGCAGAGGCTGAGGCCAGGGCTTGGCCTCCCCCAGGCAGACCCTGCAGGGCTGTGTCCAGCTTGGGTGATGCAGGAGGACCCCCAGGGGTGGCTGTGGAGGGGCCAGGGGGTCCCCCCAGGCCTTGCTTGCAGCTGGCTCTGGCATCTCAGGAGGTTCTTCGCTGCGAGGAGGAGGAGAGCCTGGCACAGGCTGCCCAGGGAGGTGCTCAGGACCAGGCTGGGTGAGGCCCTGAGCAACCTTGGGCTGGGGGGGAGGTGTCCCTGGGCAGGGTAGGGGCTTGGGGGGCTTCAAGGTCCCTTCCCATCCAAGCCCATTCCAGGAGGCAGAGCCCAGCAGAGGCTGGGGGGAGCTGTCCCTGCCCTTGGATGTCCTTCCAGGTCCCTTCCACCCCAAGCCCCTTCCAGGTCCCTTCCACCCCAAGCCCATTCCAGGAGGCAGAGCCCAGCAGGGGCTGGGGGGAGCTGTCCCTGCCCTTGGATGCCCTTCCAGGTCCCTTCCACCCCAAGCCCCTTCCAGGTCCCTTCCACCCCAAGCCCCTCTCTGCTCTGCCTGGCTGGCTCCACCAGCTCAGGGGCAAGCTGCTGGGCAAGGTCCCTGCAGCCAAGGCCAGGTCCTGGGCAGGGCCTGGAGCAGCTTGAGGCTGATGCTGGCAGGAGGAGGTTGGAGGCACAGAGAGCAGTGAGAGGCCCCCAAGGGCAGGCAGCCAGCTCAGGGAACTGCTCTGAGGTGGTCCCAGCCCCCTGGCTCAGGCTGGGCTCCTGCCTCTCCCCCCCCAGCTCAGGCCTCCTCCTGAAGGCCACCCCAGGGCACAGCAGAGCAGGGGCAAAGGGTCTGGGGGGGTCCCAGCACCACGGCTGCTGCCCCAAAGCTGCTTCCCCCTCCAGGCAGAGCTCAAAGGCTTTGAACCCAAAGCTTCAGGGGGAAGAAGACCTGGAGGGGGTCCCCAGCTGGAGCTGGGCACCTGAGGGGGGGAGGGGAGTGAGGGCTCTTCTGAGCTCCTGGATTGGGTTGGGTTGGGCTGTGCCTGGTACCAGAGCAGGGGGGAGGGGAGTGAGGGCTCCTGGGTTGGGTTGGGTTGGGTTGGATTGGGCTGTGCCTGGTACCAGAGCGGGGAGGGGAGCGAGGGCTCCTCTGAGCTCCTAGGTTGGGTTGGGTTGGGTTGAGTTGGATTGGGTTGGGTTGGGTTGGGTTGGGCTGTGCCTGGTACCAGAGCAGCGGGGAGGGGAGTGAGGGCTCCTGGGTTGGGTTGGGTTGGGTTGGGTTGGGTTGGGTTGGGATGGGTTGGGATGGGATGGGTTGGGTTGGGATGGGATGGGTTGGGTTGGGATGGGATGGGTTGGGTTGGGTTGGATTGGGTTGGATTGTGTTGGGTTGGGATGGGATGGGTTGGGTTGGGTTGGTTTGGGTTGGGTTGGGCTGGGTTGGGTTGGGATGGGATGGGTTGGGTTGGGATGGGTTGGGATGGGATGGGATGGGATGGGATGGGCTGGGTTGGGTTGGGTTGGGATGGGTTGGGATGGGATGGGTTGGGTTGGGATGGGTTGGGATGGGATGGGATGGGTTGGGATGGGATGGGCTGGGTTGGGATGGGATGGGTTGGGTTGGGTTGGGATGGGCTGGGTTGGGTTGGGATGGGTTGGGATGGGATGGGATGGGCTGGGTTGGGATGGGATGGGATGGGATGGGATGGGATGGGCAGGGTTGGGTTGGGATGGGTTGGGATGGGCTGGGTTGGGTTGGGATGGGTTGGGATGGGATGGGTTGGGTTGGGTTGGGATGGGTTGGGATGGGTTGGGTTGGGCTGGGCTGGGCTGGGCTGGGTTGGGTTGGGTACCAGAGGGGGGAGGCTGTGGGGGCAGGAGGCACAGCCTGGGCTGGCTTCTGCCCCCTGCCCCTCGGGCTGCAGATGCCAGCAGGGCTCCAGGGCAGGCTGGGGGGGGTGTGGGGGGGCTGGGGGCTCCCCTAGAAGCACTGAGCAGCGGGCAGGGGGCAGGGCCGGGGCCGGGCAGCGGCGCCCAGGGCGGCTCCAGGCGCGGCGGAGCCGGGGCAGAGGCTCCTGGGGGGCAGCTCCAGCCCCTGGGGCTTCACCTCCCCTTCACTGCTTCCTCTGGCAAACAGCTTGGAGCTCCTCAGGGTGCTGGCAGAGGCTGCAGGGGAGGGCAGGAAGAGGAAGAGGAGGGTGAGGAGGGGGGAGGCCGGCAGGCAGCCCCGGGAGCCGCGGCGCAGGGCACCGAGGGAGGCACTTACGGAGCTTGGGCCTGGCCTGCAGGCTGCTGATGGCTGTGGGGATTGGCTGCTCCATGCTGTGGGCACAAGGACAGAGGCTGAGGCACAGGGGGCAGGGGCAGCTGGGCCCTCAGGAGCTGCTTCTGCCCTGCCACAGCGGGGCAGGGCCTGGCCCAGGGCTGCCCAGGGAGGTGCTGGGGGAGTCCCCATGCCTGGAGGGGCTCCAGCCCCCTGTGGCCATGGAGGGGTTGGGTTGAGGTTGGCCTGGGTGACCTGGGAGGTCTCTTCCAACCTTTGTGATTCTCTGCTCCTGAGCTCTGCTGGGCCAGGGCTGGAGCTTGGCCTGGCTGAGCCAAGCCCAGGGCTGAGCCATGGAGGACATCTCAGCAGCATCTGGGCTGCTGGAACCCTCCAAGGTGGGGAGCAGAAGGGAAGCCTCAGAGCAGGAGGCTCCAGAGCAAGGAGCTCCAGAACAAGGAGGCTCCAAAGCAGGAGGCTCCAGAGCAAGGGGGCTCCAGAGTAAGAGGCTCCAGAGGAAGAGGCTCCAGAGGAAGAGGCTTCAGAGCAGGAGGCTCCAGAGCAAGGAGCTCCAGAACAAGGAGGCTCCAGAGCAGGAGGCTCCAAAGCAAGGAGCTCCAGAGCAAGGAGCTCCAGAACAAGGAGGCTCCAGAGCAAGGAGGCTCCAGAGGAAGAGGCTCCAGAGGAAGAGGCTCCAGAGCAAGGGGGCTCCAGAGCAAGGGGGCTCCAGAGCAAGGAGCTCCAGGGCAGGAAGGCTCCAGAGCAGGAGGCTGGAGGAGGCTGCTCTTTGGTCTTTCTTTCACCTGCTTTGACCTCCCCCAGCAGGCTGCCAGCCTGGGGGCT
This sequence comes from Dryobates pubescens, assembly GCF_014839835.1. Lineage (NCBI taxonomy): Eukaryota > Metazoa > Chordata > Aves > Piciformes > Picidae > Dryobates > Dryobates pubescens. The sequence continues at coordinate 1,717,488 of NC_071651.1, forward strand.
GTGCCCTCTGCAGGGGCCAGGCCTCCTCACCTGCTCTCCTCCCCTTCCACCAGCTTCCTGTAGGTGAGGATCTCCACATCCAGGGCCAGCTTGATGTTCATCAGCTCCTGGTACTCCTTCACCAGGTGAGCCAAGTCCTCCTTGCTCTTCTGGAGGGCCTCCTCCAGCGTGGCCAGCTTGGCCTTGGCATCCTTGAGGGCTCCCTCGCCCTGCTCCCCGGCCTCCCTGATGTGCTCCTCCAGGTACAGGCACTGGGGGGGCAAGAAGGGAGCAAGGGAGGGGGTGGGGGGTGAGGGCTGCTGCAGCTCCTGGCCTGCCTGCCAGGGCTCTCTCAGCACCCCCCAGGACACACCTGGCTCTGCTGGGACACGATGCAGGACCTCAGCTTCTGGATCTGGATGTTGAGGTCTGCGATCTCCCGGCGGCTGTCCAGGAGGTGACCTCCGCAGCTCCCTGCCTGGCAGCTTCCCTCCTTCAGCTGCAGGAGAGGTGCAAGGGGGAGGCAGGGAGGGCTCAGGAGGCCTGGGGCCACCTCTGGGGGACCCCCAGCACAAGAAGGATCCATCCAGAGGGAGCTGGGCAGGCTGCAGAGGTGGCCCCAGGCTGTGTGCTGGGGTTGGGATGCTGCAGCATCAGCACTGCCCACAGGCAGCAGGGGCCAGAGGAGGCCCTCAGGGCTTGAGGGGTTGAGGGGTTGGGATGCTGGAGGGAAGGAAGGGACCCAGAGGGAGCTGGGCAGGCTGCAGAGGTGGCCCCAAGCTGTGTGCTGGGGTTGGGATGCTGGAGGGAGGGAAGGGATCCATCCAGAGGGAGCTGAGCAGGCTGCAGAGGTGGCCCCAAGCTGTGTGCTGGGGTTGGGATGCTGGAGGGAAGGGAGGGATCCATCCAGAGGGAGCTGAGCAGGCTGCAGAGGTGGCCCCAAGCCAGGCTCAGCAGGGCCCAGGGCAAGGTTCCTGCAGCTGGGGCAGGGCAGGGGCAGCACAGAGCCAGGCTGGGGGAGGAGGGGGCTGGGGGCAGCCTGCAGGGGAAGGCCTTGGGGGTGGCAGTGGCTGACAGAGTCCCCAGGAGCCAGCAGTGGTCACTGGCAGCCCAGAAGCCAACCCTGAGCTGGGCTGCAGCAGCAGGAGGCAGAGCAGCAGCACAGGGAGGGGATTCTGCCCTCTGCTCTGCTCTGCCCTCCCCTGCAGCACTGCCCCCAGCCCTGGGACCCCCAGCACAGGGAGGAGCTGCAGCTGCTGGAGAGGCTCCAGAGGAGGCCACCAAGAGCAGCAGAGGCTGCAGAGCCTTCCCCTGTGGGGCCAGGCTGGGAGGCTTGGGGCTGTGGAGCCTGAAGAAGAGAAGGCTGCAGGGAGAGCTCAGAGCAGCTGCCAGGAGCTGCAGAGGCTCCAGGAGAGCTGGGCAGGGACTTGGGATGAGGGCTGGGGAGGGGCAGGGTGAGGGGAGATGGATTGGAGCTGGGAGAGGAGAGATTGAGAGGGGAGAGGAGGAAGTGAGGCTGGGGAGAGCCTGGCACAGGCTGCCCAGGGAGGCTGTGGCTGCCTCCTGCCTAGGGGTGTCCCAAGGACAGGACCTCCACCAGAGATCCCCTCCAGCCCCAGCTCTGCTCTGTGCCTCCAGCCCCAGCTCTGCTCTGTGCCTCCAGCCCCAGCTCTGCTCTCTCCTTCCCTCCAGCCCCAGCTCTGCTCTCTCCCTCCCCACCTTGCTGGCTGCTGGAGCCCCCAGGCTGCTCTCTCTCCCCCTCCTGCCCCAGCTCTGCTCTCTACCTTCCTCCTGGTGAGGGCCTCAGCCTCCTCCCAGCTGCGCAGGGCCAGGGCCTCGTACTGAGCCCTCACTTCCTCCACGATGCTGCTCAGGTCCAGCTTGCAGGAGCTGTCGATGCCCAGCACCACTGAGATGTCCTTGATCTCTGTCAGCAGCTCCTCCAGCTCCTGCAGCAAGAGAGGAGAGCTCTGAGACAGCCCAGCAGAGCTGGGGGCCAGGGGGCAGCAGGAGCCTGGAGGTGCTGAGGAGGCTTCAACCTCTCAACTTGAGGCTGGGCAGAGCCTGGCACAGGCTGCCCAGGGAGGCTGTGGCTGTGCCCTCCCTGGGGGTGCTCAGGGCCAGGCTGGATGAGGCCCTCAGCAGCCTGGGCTGGGGGGAGGGGTCCCTGGGCATGGCAGGGGCTTGGAGCTGGCTGAGCCCTGAGCTCCCTTCCAACCCAGCCCCACTCCAGGAGCTGTCAGAGAAGCCTTGGGAAGAGCCCTTGGAGGGCATCCAGTCCAAACACTTAGGGAAGATGCTCTGAGAGCCCAGGGTGGAATGGCCTGGATGGGAAAGACCAAGGTCTGCTCCCCCAGCCCAGCTCTGCCCTCCCCCAGCCCAGCTCTGCCCTCCCCCCAGCCCAGCTCTGCCCTCCCCCAGCCCAGCTCTGCCCTTCCCCAGCCCAGCTCTGCTCCCCCCAGCCCAGCTCTGCCCTCCCCCAGCCCAGCTCTGCCCTTCCCCAGCCCAGCTCTGCCCTTCCCCCATCCCAGCTCTGCCCTCCCCCAGCCCAGCTCTGCCCTTCCCCAGCCCAGCTCTGCCCTCCCTCCATCCCAGCTCTGCTCCCCCCCAGCCCAGCTCTGCCCTCCCCCAGCCCAGCTCTGCTCCCCCCCAGCCCAGCTCTGCCCTTCCCCAGCCCAGCTCTGCCCTTCCCCCATCCCAGCTCTGCCCTCCCCCAGCCCAGCTCTGCCCTTCCCCAGCCCAGCTCTGCCCTCCCTCCATCCCAGCTCTGCTCCCCCCCAGCCCAGCTCTGCCCTTCCCCAGCCCAGCTCTGCCCTCCCCCAGCCCAGCTCTGCCCTCCCCCAGCCCAGCTCTGCCCTTCCCCAGCCCAGCTCTGCCCTCCCCCAGCCCAGCTCTGCCCTTCCCCAGCCCAAGGACACAAAGTTCCTGGGGGCTCAGGGAGATCTTCTCCCTTTCCACAGCTCCTTCCAAGGAATCTCAGAACCAGAAGGATTTGGCTTGGGGAAGCTCTCTGAGGTCACCCAGGCCAACCTCAGCCCAACCCCTCCATGGCCACAGGGCTCTGGAGCCCCTCCAGGCCTGGGGACTCCACCACCCCCTCCCTGGGCAGCCTGGGCCAGGCTTGCAGAACCCTTCCAGGGCAGAAGTTTCTCCTCAGGGCCAAGCTGAGCCTGCCCTGGGGCAGCCTGAGGCCATCTCCTCTGCTCCTGGCCCTTGTCCCCAGAGCCCAACCCCCCCTGGCTCCAGGCTCCTCTCAGGCACTGGCAGGGAGCCAGGAGGTCTCCCCTCAGCCTCCTCTCCTCCAGCCTCAACCTCCCCCCAGCTCCCTCAGCTGCCTCCTGTCCCCCCAGGCCCCCTCCCCACTGCCTTTCACCTGCTCATAGATGGTTTTCTTCAGCTCCATCAGCTCCTGGAGCCCACTGAGCTTGACCTCCAGCTCTGTCCTGTGCAAGGTGCTGACATCCAAGTCCTGCAGGGGAAGCAAAGGGCAGGAGCCAGGAGCTTGAGGCAGCTGGGAGAAGCCTTCTCCACTGTCCTCCTCTCCCCCTGCTTGCAGCTCAGGACCCTTGGGCAGGAAGGGAGCTCCAAAGCTCCTCCAAGTCCAACCCTCCCTGCAGGCAGCAGGGGTGGCCCCAGCCAGAGCAGGCTGCTCAGAGCTCCTCCAGGACTCACCTTGGAGGTCACAGGATCAACACTTTGGGTTGGAGAAGCTCTCTGAGAGCAGCCAGGCCTGCACCAACCTCAACCCAACCCCTCCATGGCCACCAAACCCTGGCCACAAGAGCCATGGCCACAGGGCTCTGGAGCCCCTCCAGGCCTGGGGACTCCACCAGCACCTCCCTGGGCAGCCTGGGCCAGGCCCTGACCACTCTGCAGGGCAGAAATTGTTCCTCATGGCCAAGCTGAGCCTGCCCTGGGGCAGCCTGAGGCCAGCTCCTCTCCTTCCATCCCCACATCTCTGCCTCTTCCACACCCCTCCAGGCATGGGGATTCCACAGCCTCCCTGGGCAGCCTGTGCCAGGCTCTCCCCAGCCTCACTTCCTCCTCTCCCCTCTCAATCTCTCCTCTCCCAGCTCCAATCCATCTCCCCTCACCCTGCCCCTCCCCAGCCCTCATCCCTGGTCCCTGCCCAGCTCTCCTGGAGCCTCTGCAGCTCCTGGCAGCTGCTCTGAGCTCTCCCTGCAGCCTTCTCCTCTCCAGGCTCCACAGCCCCAAGCCTCCCAGCCTGGCCCCACAGGGGAGGCTCTGCAGCCTCTGCTGCTCTTGGTGGCCTCCTCTGGAGCCTCTCCAGCAGCTCCAGGTCCTCCCTGTGCTGGGGGTCCCAGGGCTGGTTCCAGATTCTATCAACTTCTTCCTGATGCCCAACCTCAGCCTCCCCTGCTCCAGTTTCAAACCCTTGCTCCTTGGCCCTCTTAGCAAGACCTCCCTGGGCAGCTCCCTGGGCACCTCCTGGGCACCTCCTGGGCAGTTCCTGGGCAGCTCTCTGGGCACCCCTTTGGGCAGCTCCTGGGCAGCTCCTGGGCAGCTCCCTGGGCACCTCCTGGGCACCCCTTTGGGCAGCTCTCTGGGCAGCTCCTGGGCACCCCTTTGGGCAGCTCCTGGGCCTCTCCTGGGCACTCCTTTGGGCAGCTCTCTGGGCACCTCCTGGGCACTCCTTTGGGCAGCTCCTGGGCCTCTCCTGGGCACCTCCAGGGCAGCTCCCTGGGCACCTCCTGGGCACCCCTTTGGGCAGCTCCTGGGCAGCTCCCTGGGCAGTTCCTGGGCAGCTCTCTGGGCAGCTCCTGGGCAGCTCCCTGGGCACCTCCTGGGCACTCCTTTGGGCAGCTCCTGGGCAGCTCCCTGGGCACCTCCTGGGCACCCCTTTGGGCAGCTCTCTGGGCAGCTCCTGGGCACCCCTTTGGGCAGCTCCTGGGCCTCTCCTGGGCACTCCTTTGGGCAGCTCTCTGGGCACCTCCTGGGCACTCCTTTGGGCAGCTCCTGGGCCTCTCCTGGGCACCTCCAGGGCAGCTCCCTGGGCACCTCCTGGGCACCCCTTTGGGCAGCTCCTGGGCCTCTCCTGGGCACCCCTTTGGGCAGCTCTCTGGGCAGCTCCTGGGCACTCCTTTGGGCAGCTCCCTGGGCAGCTCCTGGGCACCCCTTTGGGCAGCTCTCTGGGCACCTCCTGGGCACTCCTTTGGGCAGCTCCTGGGCAGCTCCCTGGGCAGTTCCTGGGCACCTCCTGGGCACTCCTTTGGGCAGCTCCTGGGCCTCTCCTGGGCACCTCCTGGGCAGCTCCCTGGGGGGCTCCTTTGGAGACCTTTCTCTTCCCTCCTTCTGCCTCTTGGGCTTTTGTGCTTTGATTGCTTCGGAGCTCCGGTGGAAGCCTCCCGGCCGGGGCAGGACAGAGGAGGGAGCAGGCAGGGCTGGGCCACCCCCACTGCTCTTTTGTTCCCCACAAAGCTCCCTGAATGCTCCTTGAATGCTCCCTGAATGCTCCTTGAAAGCTCCGCTGCAGCCACCGGGGAGCTGCCCTGCGCTGGCTGCCCAGGGTGTGAGGGGCAGAGGCTGCAATCAGCTGCAGCCAGCAGCAGCTCGGGGGGAGGTTTCCTCTCTGCCTCCTGCCCCTCTGCATTCCTCCTGCCCTGGGCTTTTCCTGCCAGGGCACCAAGAGCCTCCCTTGGCCAGGCAGCGGCTGCCAGGCAGCAGAGCAGAGCCAGCTCTGTTACCAGCTCCCAGCCTCTGGTGGCAGCCTGAGGCAGCACAGAGGGAGCCTGGGGTGCAAAGACCTCCAGGTCAGGCCTGGGTGGTGCAGTTGGTGCAGCCAAGGGAGGGTTAGGTTGGACATGAGGAGCAAAGCCCTCAGTGCAGGAGGGGTCAGGGACTGGCTGCCCAGGGAGGTGCTGGGGGAGGCCCCATGCCTGGAGGGGTTTGAAAGAGGCAGAGATGTGGGGATGGAAGGAGAGGAGATGGCCTCAGGCTGCCCCAGGGGAGGCTTGGGTTGGCCATGAGGAACAATTTCTGCCCTGCCAGAGGGATCAGGGCCTGGCCCAGGCTGCCCAGGGAGGTGCTGGTGGAGGCTCCATGCCTGGAGGTGTTCCAGACCCCTGTGGCCATGGCTCTTGTGGCCATGGAGGGGTTGGGGTTGGACTGGATGACCTCAGAGGTCTTCTCCAACCCAAACCATTCCCTGAGAAGAGCTGGGGGACCTCTCAGCAGCCACAAGTGGCCCAGGCTGTGCTGGGGACTCTGAACCACTCTGCTGCCCTCCCACAAGACCACAGAACCTCTCTGGTGCAAGGACTCCACCACCTCAGAGGCCTTGTTCTAACCAGAACAATTCTGCTGAGCAGAGTGGAGCAGAGCTGAGCTGAGCAGAGCTGAGCAGAGCTGAGCTGAGCTGAGCTGAGCTGAGCAGAGCAGAGCAGAGCAGAGCAGAGCAGGGCAGAGCTGAGCTGAGCAGAGCAGAGCAGGGCAGAGCTGAGCTGAGCTGAGCTGAGCTGAGCTGAGCAGAGCTGAGCAGAGCAGGGCAGAGCTGAACAGAGCAGGGCAGGGCAGAGCTGAGCTGAGCTGAGCTGAGCTGAGCAGAGCAGGGCAGAGCAGAGCAGGGCAGAGCTGAGCTGAGCTGAGCTGAGCAGAGCAGGGCAGAGCTGAGCTGAGCTGAGCTGAGCTGAGCAGAGCAGGGCAGAGCTGAGCTGAGCTGAGCTGAGCTGAGCTGAGCAGAGCAGGGCAGAGCAGAGCAGGGCAGAGCTGAGCTGAGCTGAGCTGAGCTGAGCAGAGCAGGGCAGAGCTGAGCTGAGCTGAGCTGAGCTGAGCTGAGCAGAGCTGAGCAGAGCAGGGCAGAGCTGAACAGAGCAGGGCAGGGCAGAGCTGAGCTGAGCTGAGCTGAGCTGAGCAGAGCAGGGCAGAGCAGAGCAGGGCAGAGCTGAGCTGAGCTGAGCTGAGCAGAGCAGGGCAGAGCTGAGCTGAGCTGAGCTGAGCTGAGCAGAGCAGGGCAGAGCTGAGCTGAGCAGAGCTGAGCTGAGCTGAGCAGAGCTGAGCTGAGCTGAGCCGAGCTGAGCTGAGCTGAGCCGAGCTGAGCAGGGCAGAGCTGAGCAGGGCAGAGCTGAGCAGGGCAGGGCAGGGCAGAGCTGAGCTGAGCAGGGCAGAGCAGGGCAGAGCTGGGCAGAGCTGAGCTGAGCAGAGCAGAGCTGAGCAGAGCAGAGCTGAACAGAGCAGAGCTGAACAGAGCAGAGCAGAGCAGAGCAGGGCAGAGCTGAGCAGAGCAGAGCTGAGCTGAGCTGAGCAGAGCAGGGCAGAGCAGAGCAGAGCAGAGCTGAGCTGAGCTGAGCAGAGCAGGGCAGAGCAGGGCAGAGCAGGGCAGAGCTGAGCTGAGCAGAGCAGAGCTGAGCAGAGCAGAGCTGAGCAGAGCAGAGCTGAACAGAGCAGAGCTGAACAGAGCAGAGCAGAGCAGGGCAGAGCTGAGCTGAGCTGAGCTGAGCAGAGCAGGGCAGAGCTGAGCAGAGCAGAGCTGAGCTGAGCTGAGCAGAGCAGGGCAGAGCAGAGCAGAGCTGAGCTGAGCTGAGCAGAGCAGGGCAGAGCAGGGCAGAGCAGGGCAGAGCTGAGCTGAGCCGAGCCAGGCAGAGCAGCACAGAGCCAAGCCGGCTCCTGGCTAGCTCTGGGCTGCCCCAGCTGGGCCTGGGCTCATCCTGGCTCTGCTGTGAGGGCCCAGAGGTGGTGCTGAGCAGTTCTCTGGCCGCTGACCTTCTTGAGCTCCATGAAGGTGTACTCCATGCCACTGCAGAGGCGAATCTCGTCCTCGTACCTAGGGGGGGGAGGAAGAGAGCAGTGAGGAGCTGCAGGGGGAGGAAGCCTCTGGGATGCTGCAGGATGTCCTTCAGCCCCCCCAGAAGGGCTGGAATCGAAGCTCCCTCCTTTGGCTGGGGGGGCTCAGCTCCCTGGCACAGCACAGACAGCCAGGGGCTGGGAGGGTTGGGGCTTGGAAGAGAAGGCTGCAGGGAGAGCTCAGAGCAGCTGCCAGGAGCTGCAGAGGCTCCAGGAGAGCTGGGCAGGGACTTGGGATGAGGGCTGGGGAGGGGCAGGGTGAGGGGAGATGGATTGGAGCTGGGAGAGGAGAGATTGAGAGGGGAGAGGAGGAAGTGAGGCTGGGGAGAGCCTGGCACAGGCTGCCCAGGGAGGCTGTGGCTGCCTCCTGCCTGGGGGTGCTGAGGGCCAGGCTGGATGAGGCCCTGAGCAGCCTGGGCTGGAGGGAGGTGTGGGCTTGGAGCTGGCTGAGCTCTGAGCTCCCTTCCGACCCAGCAGTGTGAGCCAGCAGTGTGCCCAGGTGGCCAAGAAGGCCAAGGGCAGCCTGGGCTGGGTCAGGAGCAGTGTGGGCAGCAGGAGCAGGGAGCTGATCCTGCCCTGTGCTCAGCACTGCTGAGGCCACAGCTGGAGTCCTGTGTCCAGCTCTGGGCTCCTCAGTTCAGGAAGGACATTGAGAGGCTTGAACCTGGCCAGAGAAGGACAACAAAGCTGGGGAGGGGGCTGGGGGAGGGGGCTGGGGAGGGGGCTGGGGCACAGCCCTGTGAGGAGAGGCTGAGGGAGCTGGGGTTGCTTAGCCTGCAGAAGAGGAGGCTCAGGGGAGACCTCATTGCTGTCTCCAGCTCCCTGCAGGGAGGTTGCAGCCAGCTGGGGGTTGGGCTCTTCTCTCTAGCAACCAGCCCCAGAACAAGAGGACACAGTCTCAAGCTGTGCCAGGGGAGGTTTAGGCTGGAGGTGAGGCGAAAGTTCTTCCCAGACAGAGGAATTGGCCATTGGGATGTGCTGCCCAGGGGGGTGGTGGAGTCCCCAGCCCTGGAGGTGCTCAGGAGGGGACTGGATGTGGCACTTGGTGCCACATGAGGTCTGTGGGGACAGCTTGGACTCGATGATCTTTGAGGTCTCTTCCAACCTTGGTGATTCTGTGATACCCAACCCCATTCCATGGCTCTTGGAGTCCTGCAGGGCACTGGGCTGGAATGGTCCAACTGCTGCCCTGCTCCATCCTGCCAGCAGCTGAGGAGGTCCTGTCCTTGGGACACCTCCAGGGAGGAGGCAGCCACAGCCCCCTCAGGGGGGTCACAGCTCTTCCATGGCACCTCAGGCCCCTCCTAGCCCAAGGTGCAGTTGGCATTGCCAGGCTGGGAGTGCAACCCTTCAGAGGTGGCACCAAAGTGACCTGGGGCAGGCTGAGAAGATCAGGGGGGAGCTCAAAGGGGAAGGGACCCCTGAGGCTGCCAGGGGCTGGGAAGGGACCTCTGAGGCTCATCCAGTCCAACCCCCTGCCAGGGCAGGAGCACAGCACCCAGCACAGGGCCCCCAGGCACACATCCAGGTGGTGCTGGGAGGCCTCCAGGGAAGGAGGCTCCACAACCTCCCTGGGCAGCCTGCTCCAGGGCCCCGGGAGCCTCCCGGTGCAGAAGTTCCTCCTGGTGCTGAGGGGAAACCTCCTGCCGGCCCCAGGCTCCCCAGCTGGGCACCGCTGAGGCTCTTCCCCTCCCAGCTGGGCACTGCTGAGGCTCTTCCCCTCCCAGCTGGGCACCACTGAGGCTCTTCCCCTCCCAGCTGGGCACTGCTGAGGCTCTTCCCCTCCCAGCTGGGCACTGCTGAGGCTCTTCCCCTGCCAGCTGGGCACCGCTGAGGCTCTTCCCCTCCCAGCTGGGCACCGCTGAGGCTCTTCACCTCCCAGCTGGGCACTGCTGAGGCTCTTCCCCTCCCAGCTGGGCACCGCTGAGGCTCTTCCCCTCCCAGCTGGGCACCGCTGAGGCTCTTCCCCTCCCAGCTGGGCACCGCTGAGGCTCTTCCCCTCCCAGCTGGGCACTGCTGAGGCTCTTCCCCTCCCAGCTGGGCACTGCTGAGGCTCTTCCCCTGCCAGCTGGGCACCGCTGAGGCTCTTCCCCTCCCAGCTGGGCACCGCTGAGGCTCTTCACCTCCCAGCTGGGCACTGCTGAGGCTCTTCCCCTGCCAGCTGGGCACCGCTGAGGCTCTTCCCCTCCCAGCTGGGCACCGCTGAGGCTCTTCCCCTCCCAGCTGGGCACCGCTGAGGCTCTTCCCCTCCCAGCTGGGCACTGCTGAGGCTCTTCCCCTCCCAGCTGGGCACCGCTGAGGCTCTTCCCCTCCCAGCTGGGCACCGCTGAGGCTCTTCCCCTCCCAGCTGGGCACCGCTGAGGCTCTTCCCCTCCCAGCTGGGCACCGCTGAGGCTCTTCCCCTCCCAGCTGGGCACCGCTGAGGCTCTTCCCCTCCCAGCTGGGCACCACTGAGGCTCTTCCCCTCCCAGCTGGGCACCGCTGAGGCTCTTCCCCTCCCAGCTGGGCACCGCTGAGGCTCTTCCCCTCCCAGCTGGGCACCGCTGAGGCTCTTCCCCTCCCAGCTGGGCACTGCTGAGGCTCTTCCCCTCCCAGCTGGGCACCGCTGAGGCTCTTCCCCTCCCAGCTGGGCACTGCTGAGGCTCTTCCCCTCCCAGCTGGGCACCGCTGAGGCTCTTCACCTCCCAGCTGGGCACTGCTGAGGCTCTTCCCCTCCCAGCTGGGCACCGCTGAGGCTCTTCCCCTCCCAGCTGGGCACCGCTGAGGCTCTTCCCCTCCCAGCTGGGCACTGCTGAGGCTCTTCACCTCCCAGCTCCAGCTGGGCACTGCTGAGGCTCTTCCCCTCCCAGCTGGGCACTGCTGAGGCTCTTCCCCTCCCAGCTGGGCACCGCTGAGGCTCTTCCCCTCCCAGCTGGGCACCGCTGAGGCTCTTCCCCTCCCAGCTCCAGCTGGGCACTGCTGAGGCTCTTCCCCTCCCAGCTGGGCACCGCTGAGGCTCTTCACCTCCCAGCTGGGCACCGCTGAGGCTCTTCCCCTCCCAGCTGGGCACTGCTGAGGCTCTTCACCTCCCAGCTGGGCACCGCTGAGGCTCTTCCCCTCCCAGCTGGGCACCGCTGAGGCTCTTCCCCTCCCAGCTGGGCACTGCTGAGGCTCTTCCCCTCCCAGCTGGGCACCGCTGAGGCTCTTCACCTCCCAGCTGGGCACCGCTGAGGCTCTTCACCTCCCAGCTGGGCACCGCTGAGGCTCTTCCCCTCCCAGCTGGGCACTGCTGAGGCTCTTCACCTCCCAGCTGGGCACCGCTGAGGCTCTTCCCCTCCCAGCTGGGCACTGCTGAGGCTCTTCACCTCCCAGCTGGGCACCGCTGAGGCTCTTCACCTCCCAGCTGGGCACCGCTGAGGCTCTTCCCCTCCCAGCTGGGCACTGCTGAGGCTCTTCCCCTCCCAGCTGGGCACCGCTGAGGCTCTTCCCCTCCCAGCTGGGCACTGCTGAGGCTCTTCACCTCCCAGCTGGGCACTGCTGAGGCTCTTCCCCTCCCAGCTGGGCACCGCTGAGGCTCTTCCCCTCCCAGCTGGGCACTGCTGAGGCTCTTCCCCTCCCAGCTGGGCACTGCTGAGGCTCTTCACCTCCCAGCTGGGCACCGCTGAGGCTCTTCCCCTCCCAGCTGGGCACCGCTGAGGCTCTTCCCCTCCCAGCTGGGCACTGCTGAGGCTCTTCACCTCCCAGCTGGGCACAGCTGAGGCTCTTCCCCTCCCAGCTGGGCACTGCTGAGGCTCTTCCCCTCCCAGCTGGGCACCGCTGAGGCTCTTCCCCTCCCAGCTGGGCACCGCTGAGGCTCTTCCCCTCCCAGCTGGGCACCGCTGAGGCTCTTCCCCTCCCAGCTGGGCACCGCTGAGGCTCTTCCCCTCCCAGCTGGGCACCGCTGAGGCTCTTCACCTCCCAGCTGGGCACTGCTGAGGCTCTTCCCCTCCCAGCTGGGCACCGCTGAGGCTCTTCACCTCCCAGCTGGGCACTGCTGAGGCTCTTCCCCTCCCAGCTGGGCACCGCTGAGGCTCTTCCCCTCCCAGCTGGGCACCGCTGAGGCTCTTCCCCTCCCAGCTGGGCACTGCTGAGGCTCTTCACCTCCCAGCTCCAGCTGGGCACTGCTGAGGCTCTTCCCCTCCCAGCTGGGCACTGCTGAGGCTCTTCCCCTCCCAGCTGGGCACCGCTGAGGCTCTTCACCTCCCAGCTGGGCACCGCTGAGGCTCTTCCCCTCCCAGCTGGGCACTGCTGAGGCTCTTCCCCTCCCAGCTGGGCACCGCTGAGGCTCTTCACCTCCCAGCTGGGCACCGCTGAGGCTCTTCCCCTCCCAGCTGGGCACTGCTGAGGCTCTTCCCCTCCCAGCTGGGCACCGCTGAGGCTCTTCCCCTCCCAGCTGGGCACTGCTGAGGCTCTTCCCCTCCCAGCTGGGCACTGCTGAGGCTCTTCACCTCCCAGCTGGGCACCGCTGAGGCTCTTCCCCTCCCAGCTGGGCACCGCTGAGGCTCTTCCCCTCCCAGCTGGGCACTGCTGAGGCTCTTCACCTCCCAGCTGGGCACCGCTGAGGCTCTTCCCCTCCCAGCTGGGCACCGCTGAGGCTCTTCACCTCCCAGCTGGGCACCGCTGAGGCTCTTCCCCTCCCAGCTGGGCACCGCTGAGGCTCTTCCCCTCCCAGCTGGGCACCGCTGAGGCTCTTCACCTCCCAGCTGGGCACTGCTGAGGCTCTTCCCCTCCCAGCTGGGCACCGCTGAGGCTCTTCACCTCCCAGCTGGGCACTGCTGAGGCTCTTCCCCTCCCAGCTGGGCACTGCTGAGGCTCTTCCCCTCCCAGCTGGGCACCGCTGAGGCTCTTCCCCTCCCAGCTGGGCACTGCTGAGGCTCTTCACCTCCCAGCTGGGCACTGCTGAGGCTCTTCCCCTCCCAGCTGGGCACCGCTGAGGCTCTTCCCCTCCCAGCTGGGCACTGCTGAGGCTCTTCCCCTCCCAGCTGGGCACTGCTGAGGCTCTTCACCTCCCAGCTGGGCACCGCTGAGGCTCTTCCCCTCCCAGCTGGGCACCGCTGAGGCTCTTCCCCTCCCAGCTGGGCACTGCTGAGGCTCTTCACCTCCCAGCTGGGCACCGCTGAGGCTCTTCCCCTCCCAGCTGGGCACCGCTGAGGCTCTTCCCCTCCCAGCTGGGCACCGCTGAGGCTCTTCCCCTCCCAGCTGGGCACCGCTGAGGCTCTTCCCCTCCCAGCTGGGCACCGCTGAGGCTCTTCACCTCCCAGCTGGGCACTGCTGAGGCTCTTCCCCTCCCAGCTGGGCACCGCTGAGGCTCTTCACCTCCCAGCTGGGCACTGCTGAGGCTCTTCCCCTCCCAGCTGGGCACCGCTGAGGCTCTTCCCCCTCCCAGCTGGGCACCGCTGAGGCTCTTCCCCTCCCAGCTGGGCACTGCTGAGGCTCTTCACCTCCCAGCTCCAGCTGGGCACTGCTGAGGCTCTTCCCCTCCCAGCTGGGCACTGCTGAGGCTCTTCCCCTCCCAGCTGGGCACCGCTGAGGCTCTTCACCTCCCAGCTGGGCACCGCTGAGGCTCTTTCCCTCCCAGCTGGGCACTGCTGAGGCTCTTCCCCTCCCAGCTGGGCACCGCTGAGGCTCTTCACCTCCCAGCTGGGCACCGCTGAGGCTCTTCCCCTCCCAGCTGGGCACCGCTGAGGCTCTTCCCCTCCCAGCTGGGCACTGCTGAGGCTCTTCCCCTCCCAGCTGGGCACCGCTGAGGCTCTTCCCCTCCCAGCTGGGCACTGCTGAGGCTCTTCCCCTCCCAGCTGGGCACTGCTGAGGCTCTTCACCTCCCAGCTGGGCACCGCTGAGGCTCTTCCCCTCCCAGCTGGGCACCGCTGAGGCTCTTCCCCTCCCAGCTGGGCACCGCTGAGGCTCTTCCCCTCCCAGCTGGGCACTGCTGAGGCTCTTCACCTCCCAGCTGGGCACCGCTGAGGCTCTTCCCCTCCCAGCTGGGCACCGCTGAGGCTCTTCCCCTCCCAGCTGGGCACCGCTGAGGCTCTTCCCCTCCCAGCTGGGCACCGCTGAGGCTCTTCCCCTCCCAGCTGGGCACCGCTGAGGCTCTTCACCTCCCAGCTGGGCACTGCTGAGGCTCTTCCCCTCCCAGCTGGGCACCGCTGAGGCTCTTCACCTCCCAGCTGGGCACTGCTGAGGCTCTTCCCCTCCCAGCTGGGCACCGCTGAGGCTCTTCCCCTCCCAGCTGGGCACCGCTGAGGCTCTTCCCCTCCCAGCTGGGCACTGCTGAGGCTCTTCCCCTCCCAGCTGGGCACCGCTGAGGCTCTTCACCTCCCAGCTGGGCACCGCTGAGGCTCTTCCCCTCCCAGCTGGGCACCGCTGAGGCTCTTCCCCTCCCAGCTGGGCACCGCTGAGGCTCTTCACCTCCCAGCTGGGCACCGCTGAGGCTCTTCCCCTCCCAGCTGGGCACTGCTGAGGCTCTTCCCCTCCCAGCTGGGCACCGCTGAGGCTCTTCCCCTCCCAGCTGGGCACTGCTGAGGCTCTTCACCTCCCAGCTGGGCACTGCTGAGGCTCTTCCCCTCCCAGCTGGGCACCGCTGAGGCTCTTCCCCTCCCAGCTGGGCACTGCTGAGGCTCTTCCCCTCCCAGCTGGGCACCACTGAGGCTCTTCACCTCCCAGCTGGGCACCGCTGAGGCTCTTCACCTCCCAGCTGGGCACCGCTGAGGCTCTTCCCCTCCCAGCTGGGCACCGCTGAGGCTCTTCCCCTCCCAGCTGGGCACCGCTGAGGCTCTTCCCCTCCCAGCTGGGCACCGCTGAGGCTCTTCCCCTCCCAGCTGGGCACCGCTGAGGCTCTTCCCCTCCCAGCTGGGCACCGCTGAGGCTCTTCCCCTCCCAGCTGGGCACCGCTGAGGCTCTTCACCTCCCAGCTGGGCACCGCTGAGGCTCTTCACCTCCCAGCTGGGCACTGCTGAGGCTCTTCCCCTCCCAGCTGGGCACCGCTGAGGCTCTTCCCCTCCCAGCTGGGCACCGCTGAGGCTCTTCCCCTCCCAGCTGGGCACCGCTGAGGCTCTTCCCCTCCCAGCTGGGCACCGCTGAGGCTCTTCCCCTCCCAGCTGGGCACTGCTGAGGCTCTTCCCCTCCCAGCTGGGCACTGCTGAGGCTCTTCCCCTCCCAGCTGGGCACAGCTGAGGCTCTTCCCCTCCCAGCTGGGCACTGCTGAGGCTCTTCAGCTCCCAGCTGGGCACCGCTGAGGCTCTTCACCTGCCCCTTGCCCTTTGCCTGCTGTCCCAGGCCCTGCAGCAGGGCAGGAGGAGCCTCACCGGGCAGGTTCCTCCGCTCCCCAGCTCCCCAGCTGCCAGCACCTCCCTGCTCGGCTTAATTACAGCCTGCCAGCAGCTCCCTTCCTGCTCCTCAGCCCCAGCCCAGGCTGCCCCAGCCCGCAGGAGCATTGCTGGCCTCTGACATCACCTGGGCTGGTTGACCAAGCCCCCAAACCACCTCTGCTCTGCTGCCTGCAGCCCAGCAGGCTCAGCCAGCCCGACGGCTCCCCGGCGGTGACTCAGCCGAGGCTGCAGCACTCCACAAACACATTGCACCAGCGATCTGCCGGCAGATAAAGGCAGGGGGGTGGCAATCCACCCCAGCGAAGCTCAGCTGCTCCAGGCAGGCTTGGGAGGGCTGTCTGGGCACCTTGGGGCTCTCAGAGAGCTTCTCCAACCCAACCATTTCTCTGATCCTCCTCTCAAGCCACTGGGAGCTCAGCACTGCCCAGTGCCAGTCCCCTTTGCCTCTGAGCAGGGAATGCCTCAGTGGGTAGGGGGATGGAGGGGAGGTCACAGCTCAGGCAAAGCCAGGGGTGTCCCCCCCCTCCCCACCCTGCTCTGGGAGGGCCTCCAAGGCTGCTTGGAGTGCTGGGGATGGAGCTGAGCCTTGGTGGCCTGCAGCTCAAGCAGCTTTCCTCTGCTGGAGCCAGGGAATGGGGCAGGCAGGCAGGAGCTGGCAGCAGGCTGCAGAGCTTGAGCCACAGGCTGGCTTGGGCTGGGAGGGACCTCCAAGAGCAGCCAGTTCCAAGCCCCCTGCCATGCCCAGGGACACCTCCCCCCCAGCCTGGCCCTCAGCACCTCCAGGGATGAGGAGAACTCCTCTGGGGAACCCATTCCAGAGCCTCAGCACCCCCAGAGCAAACAACTTCTGCCCCATGGCCTTAACTCTCGCTCCAAACCTCCTGTGCTACCACCACAGCCCCTGCTAAAGGTTCCTCTCCCAGCCCCAAGCCATCTCCCCTCACCCTGCCACCCCCAGCCCTTGTCCCAAGTCCCTCCCCAGCTCTCCTGCAGCCTCTTCAGCTCCTGGCAGCTGCTCTGAGGTCTCCCTGGAACCTTCTCCCCCAGTCCCAGCTCCCTCAGCCTATCCCTGCAGGACCTTCAGGAGTTTCCCTGCTCCAGGGGGGATGCCCAAGCTCCAAGTCCCTCCCCAGCCCTCCTGGAGCCCTTTCAGCTCCTGGGAGCTGCCCTGAGCTCTCCCTGCAGCCTCTTCAGCTCCTGGCAGCTGCTCTGAGCTCTCCCTGCAGCCTTCTCCCCCAGCCCCAGCTCCCCTTGTAGGACCTTCAAGAGTTTCCCTGCTCCAGGGGGGGCTGTGGGTGCCCAGGCTGCAGGCTGCTCCCCCAGGAGCTTGCTGGGTGTGAGGCACTCAGCTGGGTCCCTGCTCCTCCCAGGAGGGGGTGTGGGTCCCTGCCTCCCTTTGCAGCCACCCTGAGCTGCTGATTCACCCCAGAGCCTCCTGCACAGAGCTGGAAGGTGCTTGGGCTGAGCTCTCTGCAGCTCTCTGTCCCTGGGCAGCAGGGGCAGGTTTGGGCTCCTCCTGCAGCGAGGTCTATCCGAGGCAGCTGGAGAGGACTTCCCTCAGCCTCAGCCCAGCCTTGGCTCTGCTGTGCCACACAGCAGGGGTGGAAGGCTCCAGAGGGCTGTGGAGGCAGCTGGGTGGGACTGGGAGGGGGGAAGGAGCTGCTCTGTGGCCTCACCTGTGGCATGCAGCTGAGCCCTGGAGATGAGAGCAGCTTTGCCTCCTTCCATGGGCCCTGGGCACAGCTCAGGGGCAGCTCCCAGCTGGAGATCTCCAAGCTCTTGGCAAGAGCAGCCCCTGAGCACCTGGCAGCTGGTCCCCAGTGCTGGAGCCATGGAATTGGATGGGTTGGGAGAGACCTCCCAAGGTCATCCAGGCCAAGCAGCAACCCAGCCCCAGCAGGGCCACAGGGTCCTGGAGCCCCTCCAGGCATGGGGACTCCACCAGCACCTCCCTGGGCAGCCTGGGCCAGGCCCTGACCACCCTGGCAGGGCAGAAATTGCTCCTCATGAGCTCTGAGCTCCCTTCCAACCCAGCCCCACTCCAGGAGCTGTCAGAGAAGCCTTGGGAAGAGCCCTTGGAGGGCATCCAGTCCAAACACTTGGGGAAGATGCTCTGAGAGCCCAGGGTGGAATGGCCTGGATGGAAAAGACCAAGGTCTGCTCCCCCCAGCCCAGCTCTGCCCTCCCCCAGCCCAGCTCTGCTCCCCCCCAGCCCAGCTCTGCCCTTCCCCAGCCCAGCTCTGCCCTCCCCCAGCCCAGCTCTGCCCTTCCCCAGCCCAGCTCTGCCCCAAGGACACAGAGCTGCTGGGGGCTCAGGGAGATCTTCTCCCTCTCCACAGCTCCCTCCAAGGAATCACAGAAGGATTGGGGTGGGAAAAGCCCTCCAGGATCACCCAACCCCTCCATGGCCACAGGGCTCTGGAGCCCCTCCAGGCTTGGGCACTCCACCAGCACCTCCCTGGGCAGCCTGGGCCAGGCTTGCAGAACCCTTCCAGGGGAGAAGTTTCTCCTCAGGGTCAACCTGAAGCACTCTGGGTGCACCCTGAGGCCATCTCCTATCCTCCTAATGCTTGTTCTAAGGGAGAAGAGCCCCAGCCCCAGCTGGCTCCAGCCCCCTCGGGCTGCCTGCAGGGGTGGGGGGCAGGCTGGGTGCAGCCCCTGCCCAGAGCCCCCCAGGGAGCAGAGCAGGAGCCACCCTGAGGCCATCTCCTGTCCTGCCCCCTTGTTCCTTGGCACAGGAGCCCCAGCCCCAGCTGGCTCCAGCCCCCTCAGGCTGCCTGCAGGGGTGGGGGGCAGGCTGGGTGCAGCCCCTGCCCAGAGCCCCCCCAGGGAGCAGAGCAGGAGCCACCCTGAGGCCATCTCCTGTCCTGCCCCCTTGTTCCTTGGCACAAGGGCCCCAGCCCCAGCTGGTTCCACCAAGCCCAGGCTGCTCTGTGCTCAGGGCTGGCCTGGAGCCCCTGCAGCCCTCCCCAGCCCCCTCCCTGGGCTGGCCACCTACTTGCTTCTGAAGTCATCCATGGTGTCCAGCACCCTTGTGAGCTCCAGCTCCAGGTTCCCCTGCTCATAGCTGAGAGCCTTCATCTCCTGGCTCATTTTGCTCATGTACTGCTCATAGATGGCTTTGATGTCAGACTCAGAGTGGGAATTGGCTTGGTCCTTCAGGAAGTTCCACCTCGTGGTCAGGACCTTGTTCTGTTGCTCCAAGCATTGCACCTGCAGGAGGAGAAGGGTTCAGAGGTGGCAGCAAGAGCAAGAGCCTCCCCCCAATCCCACCCCCCCAAAAAGCAGGCAGGGCAGGAGGCACTGATCAGTGCTGGGCCCCCAAATCCTGATCAATATCTTCATTGATGATCTGCAGGAGGGGATGGAGTCCATCAGCAGGGAGCTTGCAGAGGGCACCAAGCTGGGGGCAGGAGTGGAGCTGGGAGAGGGTAGCAGAGCTCTGCAGAGGGCCCTGGGCAGGCTGGGCAGAGCCCAACAGGATGGCACTGAGCAGGGCCCAGGGCCAGGGGCTGCACTTTGGCCACAGCAACCCCAGGCAGTGCTGCAGGCTGGGGGCAGAGGGGCTGAGAGCAGCCAGGCAGAGAGGGAGCTGGGGGGAGTGGGGGAGAGCAGCTGAACAGGAGCCAGCAGTGTGGCCAGGGGGCCAAGAAGGCCAAGGGCAGCCTGGGCTGGGTCAGGAGCAGTGTGGCCAGCAGGAGCAGGGAGCTGATCCTGCCCTGTGCTCAGCACTGCTGAGGCCACCCCTGGAGTCCTGTGTCCAGCTCTGGGCTCCTCAGGGTAGGAAGGAGGTTGAGCTGCTGGAAGGGGTCCAGAGAAGGGCAACAAAGCTGGGGAGGGGTCTGGGGCACAGGGCTGGGGAGGGGGCTGGGGCACAGCCCTGTGAGGAGAGGCTGAGGGAGCTGGGGTTGCTTAGCCTGCAGAAGAGGAGGCTCAGGGGAGACCTCATTGCTCTCTCCAGCTCCCTGCAGGGAGGCTGTAGCCAGGTGGGGGTTGGGCTCTTCTCCCAGGCACCCAGCACCAGAACAAGAGGACACAGCCTCAAGCTGTGCCAGGGGAGGTTCAGGCTGGATGGTAGGAAGAAGTTCTTCCCAGCCAGAGGGATTGGCCCTGGGGCTGTGCTGCCCAGGGAGGTGCTGGAGTCCCCATCCCATGCCTGGAGCTGCTCCAGAGCCCTGTGGCCATGGCACTTGGTGGCCATGGCTCTTGGTGGCCATGGAGGGGTTGGGCTGAGGTTGGCCTGGATGCTCTCAGAGAGCTTCTCCAACCCAACCATTTCTCTGATCCTCCTCTCAAGCCACTGGGAGCTCAGCACTGCCCAGTGCCAGTCCCCTTTGCCTCTGAGCAGGGAATGCCTCAGTGGGTAGGGGGATGGAGGGGAGGTCAAAGCTCAGGCAAAGCCAGGGGTGTCCCCCCCCTCCCCACCCTGCTCTGGGAGGGCCTCCAAGGCTGCTTGGAGTGCTGGGCATGGAGCTGAGCCTTGGTGGCCTGCAGCTCAAGCAGCTTTCCTCTGCTGGAGCCAGGGAATGGGGCAGGCAGGCAGGAGCTGGCAGCAGGCTGCAGAGCTTGAGCCACAGGCTGGCTTGGGCTGGGAGGGACCTCCAAGAGCAGCCAGTTCCAAGCCCCCTGCCATGCCCAGGGACACCTCCCCCCCAGCCTGGCCCTCAGCACCTCCAGGGATGAGGAGAACTCCCCTGGGGAACCCATTCCAGAGCCTCAGCACCCCCAGAGCAAACAACTTCTGCCCCATGGCCTTAACTCTTGCTCCAAACCTCCTGTGCTACCACCACAGCCCCTGCTAAAGGTTCCTCTCCCAGCCCCAAGCCATCTCCCCTCACCCTGCCACCCCCAGCCCTTGTCCCAAGTCCCTCCCCAGCTCTCCTGCAGCCTCTTCAGCTCCTGGAAGTTACTCTGAGCTCTCCCTGGAACCTTCTCCCCCAGTCCCAGCTCCCTCAGCCTGTCCCTGCAGGACCTTCAGGAGTTTTCCCTGCTCCAGGGGGGATGCCCAAGCTCCAAGTCCCTCCCCAGCCCTCCTGGAGCCCTTTCAGCTCCTGGGAGCTGCCCTGAGCTCTCCCTGCAGCCTCTTCAGCTCCTGGGAGCTGCTCTGAGCTCTCCCTGCAGCCCTTCTCCCCCAGCTCAGGCAGCTCAGGGCCTCATCCAGCCCTGAACACCTCCAGGGAGGGAGCAGCCACAGCCTCCCCGAGGTGAAGGCTGAAAATCCACTCAGGGACTTCATCTCCTCTCCTTCAGAGGGGCAGGAGCAGGAGCAGGAGCAGGAGCAGCAGCAGGAGCAGCAGCAGGAGCAGGAGCAGGAGCAGGAGCAGGAGCAGGAGCAGCAGCAGGAGCAGCAGCAGGAGCAGCAGCAGCAGCAGGAGCAGGAGCAGGAGCAGGAGCAGGAACAGGAGCAGGAACAGGAGCAGGAACAGGAGCAGGAGCAGCAGCAGGAGCAGCAGCAGGAGCAGGAGCAGCAGGAGCAGGAGCAGGAGCAGGAGCAGGAGCAGGAACAGGAGCAGGAACAGGAGCAGGAGCAGGAGCAGGAGCAGGAGCAGGAGCAGGAGCAGCAGCAGGAGCAGAAGCAGGAGCAGAAGCAGCAGGAGCAGGAGCAGGAGCAGGAGCAGGAGCAGGAGCAGCAGCAGCAGCAGGAGCAGCAGCAGGGAGCAGCAGCAGGAGCAGCAGCAGGAGCAGCAGCAGGAGCAGCAGCAGCAGCAGGAGCAGCAGGAGCAGGAGCAGGAGCAGCAGCAGCAGGAGCAGGAGCAGCAGCAGCAGGAGCAGCAGCAGGAGCAGGAGCAGCAGGAGCAGGAGCAGGAGCAGGAGCAGGAGCAGCAGCAGCAGCAGCAGCAGGAGCAGGAGCAGGAGCAGGAGCAGGAGCAGCAGGAGCAGGAGCAGCAGGAGCAGGAGCAGCAGCAGGAGCAGGAGCAGGAGCAGCAGGAGCAGGAGCAGCAGGAGCAGGAGCAGGAGCAGGAGCAGGAGCAGCAGGAGCAGCAGCAGCAGGAGCAGGAGCAGCAGGAGCAGGAGCAGGAGCAGGAGCAGGAGCAGGAGCAGGAGCAGGAGCAGGAGCAGGAGCAGCAGGAGCAGGCTCAGCCCTCTCTCCCAGCAGGATTGCACCATGGGGAAGCTTGAAGCATGACTCAGAGCCCTGGTTTCTGTTGCCCAGCCTGGTGGCAGCTCCAGAGCAGGAGGGGAACCTTAATGACAGCCTCCAGGTGAGGTCCAGGCGTGCGTGGAGCGGGGCCACACCACAGCCTCCCCCCCTGGCCCTCTGCCCTCCTCCTGCCCAGGGCCTGCACAGCGCTGGGGAGCAGCTGGCAGCCTCCAAGCCTCTGGGCCCAGCTCAATTAGTTATCTAATTGCTACCTCCCAGGGCTCAGGGCACAGCACCCAGCTGGGGCACGCTCTGGCTGCGGGGCTGGGAGCTGACTCCAGCAGTGGCCTTCCCCTCCCCCCTGCCACAGAGGTGATGCAGAGAGGCCTAAAAGCAGGGGGGAGGCACCCTGGGGGTCCCCAGGTGCAGCCCCCCTGCAGGCAGCTAGGGCAGGTTGCCTGGCCTGGGATGGTGGCAGGCAGGGGACAGCTCCCACCCCAGGGCTGCCTGGGCCAGGGTCCCACCAGCCTCATGGTGCAGAGTTTCCTCCTGATGCCCAACCTGAAGCTGCCCTCTCCCAGCTCCAATCCATCCCCCCTCACCCTGCCCCTCCCAGCCCTTGTCCCAAGTCCCTCCCCAGCTCTCCTGGAGCCCCCCCTCCAGCTACTGGAAGGCTAAGGTCTCCCTGGAGCCCTTCTCATCTCCAGCCCCAAGCCTCCCAGCCTGGCCCCACAGGGGAGGCTCTGCAGCCTCTGCTGCTCTGGAGCCTCTCCAGCAGCTCCAGCTCCTCCCTGTGCTGGGGGTCCCAGAGCTGGACCCAGCCCTGCAGGTGAGGTCTCCCCAGGGGTCAGGATCTGCTCTCCCCATCTCCTGGCCACATCCAGCCCTGCTGCTGTGCCCTGTGTGGGCTCTGCCAGGCTCTTGTCCTCCTGCTGGCCTCCAGCTTTGACTTCCAGTGGCCAGAGTCCCAGCAGGGTGGGGGCTGGAAGGGACCTGTGGGATCCTCCTCTCCTTCAGCCCCCTTCCTGCAGCAGCCTCAGCCCAGGGCAGGGGGCCCAGGGTGGGCTCCAGGTGGGTTGGGAAGCTCTGCAGAGGAGGAGACTCCACAGCCTCTGTGAGCTGCCTGCTCCAGCCCCAAAGCTGCTCCTGGGGGAAGCACTGAGGAGGAAGGCTCCCAGCTGCTGCTGCTGCCTGGGGGGGGAGAGACCTCCTCCTGCCCCAGGGGCTGCTGCTCTGAGCAGAGGCAGGAGCAGAGTGGCCAAGCAAAGCCTCCGTGGTGCTCAGGCAGCTCTCAGCAGCTGGGATGAGAGCTTTGGGCTCCTCCAGGCCTCCACAGGGGGCTGGGGACAGCCCAGCAGCTGCCCAGGCTGCTGAGACCCCCGGGGGGGGTCCTGCAGCAGAGCCAGGAGGGGACACTGCAGGTGCCACAAGCAGGGCCTGGGGCTGCCAGGGGATGCCAAGGAGGGGAGGGGGCTGGGGATGCCAAGGGGGGGAGGGGAAGCTGGGGGTGCCAAGGGGGGGGAGGGGAAGCTGGGGATGCCAAGGGGGGGGAGGGGAAGCTGGGGATGCCAAGGGGGGGAGGGGAAGCTGGGGATGCCAAGGGGGGGAGGGGAAGCATCCTGCTGGAGGTGCTGTGGAGTGAGCTGCTCAGGCTGCAGCCCCCCCTGGGCTCCTGGGGACCCCCCTGGGCTCCTGGGGCTGGGGACCCCCCTGGGCTCCTTCCTCAGGCTGCAGCCCCCCCTGGGCTCCTGGGGCTGGGGACCCTCCTGGGCTCCTTCCTCAGGCTGCAGCCCCCCCTGGGCTCCTGGGGCTGGGGACCCCCCTGGGCTCCTGGGGCTGCAGCCCTCCCTGGGCTGCTGAGCAAAGGGACAAGGCCCCCCCTGGCCTGGCAGTGTCCTCCCCTCTGGGGACCCTCTCTTTGGCATGGAGGAGTCCTGAGGCTGCAGCTTGCCCCTGGATGTGCCCCTGGCAGCTGCAGCCTTTGCAGCTACCTGCAGGAGCTGCCAGCACTGCTCTCAGAGCCACCCAGCTCAGCTGCTGAGACCTCCAGGTGCCCACCAGCCCCTGCCCCCAGGCTGCCAGCTGTGCCCCCCCAGTGCCCAGCCCAGGGGCTCCATCCCTGCCCTGCTGCTGCTGCCCACAGCACTACTGCTGCAGCCCAGGCTGCTGGTGGCCTCCTTGCCCCCCTGGGCCCCCCCTGGCTCCTCTCCAGCTGCTGACACCAACCCTCCCCCAGCTCCATTTCCCTTGGGGCAGCTCCCAGCCCCTCTGCCCCCAGCCTGCAGCCTTCCTGGGGTGGTTGTGAGCCAAGGGCAGCCCCCAGCCCTTGGCCTTGGTGAACCTCATCCCATCCATGAGATGATTCCTATGGCTCCAGCCTGGCCTGGGCCCTCTGCAGAGCCTCCAGCAGCTCAGCTCCCCCCCAGCAGCTCAGCTCCCCCCCAGCTTGGTTCCATCCCCAGCTGCCTGAGGGCTCCTCCATAGAACCACAGAGCTGTGAGGGCTGGAAGGGAGCTCAGGGCTCAGCCAGCCCCAACCCCCTGCCATGGGCAGGGAGCCCTCACACCACAGCAGGTTGCTCACAGCCACCTCCAGCCTGGCCCTCAGCACCTCCAGGGCTGAGGCTTCCAGCACCTCCCTGGGCAGCCTGTGCCAGGCTCTCAGCACCCTCCTGGGGAACAACTTCTTCCTCACAGCCAAGCTGAGTCTCCCCACTTCTAGTTCTGCTCCATCCCCCCCAGTCCTCTCCCTCCCTGACAGCCTCCAAAGTCCCTCCCCAGCTCTCCTGCAGCCCCCTGCAGCCCCTGGGAGGCCACCAGAAGGTCTCCTGGGAGCCTTCCCTTCTCCCTCCCCTGCTGGAGGCAGGCACTGAGCAGAGCCTGGGGAGCTCCCAGCCCTGCCTGCTGCCCCCCCAGCCCTGCCTCCTGCCCCTCCAGCCCTGCCTGCTGCCCCCCCAGCCCTGCCTGCTGCCCCCCCAGCCCTGCCTGCTGTCCCTCCAGCCCTGCCTCCTGCCCCCCCAGCCCTGCCTGCTGTCCCCCAGCCCTGCCTGCTGTCCCTCCAGCCCTGCCTCCTGCCCCCCCAGCCCTGCCTGCTGTCCCCCAGCCCTGCCTGCTGCCCCCCCCAGCCCTGCCTGCTGCCCCCCCCAGCCCTGCCTGCTGTCCCCCAGCCCTGCCTGCTGCCCCCCAGCCCTGCCTGCTGCCCCCCCAGCCCTGCCTGCTGCCCCCCCAGCCCTGCCTGCTCCCCCCCAGCCCTGCCTGCTGCCCCTCCAGCCCTGCCTGCTGCCCCCCCAGCCCTGCCTGCTGTCCCCCCAGCCCTACCTGCTGCCCCCCCAGCCCTGCCTGCTGCCCCCCCAGCCCTGCCTGCTGTCCCCCAGCCCTGCCTGCTGCCCCCCCAGCCCTACCTGCTGCCCCCCCAGCCCTGCCTGCTGTCCCCCAGCCCTGCCTGCTGTCCCCCAGCCCTGCCTGCTGCCCCCCCAGCCCTGCCTGCTGCCCTCCAGCCCTGCCTGCTGCCCCCCCAGCCCTGCCTGCTGCCCTCCAGCCCTGCCTGCTGCCCCTCCAGCCCTGCCTGCTGCCCCCCCAGCCCTGCCTGCTGTCCCTCCAGCCCTGCCTGCTGCCCCCCCAGCCCTGCCTGCTGCCCCTCCAGCCCTGCCTGCTGTCCCCCAGCCCTGCCTGCTGCCCCTCCAGCCCTGCCTGCTGTCCCCCAGCCCTGCCTGCTGCCCCCCCAGCCCTGCCTGCTGCCCCTCCAGCCCTGCCTGCTGCCCCCCAGCCCTGCCTGCTGCCCCCCCAGCCCTGCCTGCTGCCCCTCCAGCCCTGCCTGCTGCCCCCCTAGCCCTGCCTGCTGCCCCTCCAGCCCTGCCTGCTGTCCCCCAGCCCTGCCTGCTGCCCCTCCAGCCCTGCCTGCTGTCCCCCAGCCCTGCCTGCTGCCCCCCCAGCCCTGCCTGCTGCCCCCCAGCCCTGCCTGCTGCCCCCCCGGCCCTGCCTGCTCCCCCCCCAGCCCTGCCTGCTGCCCCCCCAGCCCTGCCTGCTGTCCCCCAGCCCTGCCTGCTGCCCCCCCAGCCCTGCCTGCTGCCCCCCAGCCCTGGCACTTGGGCTGCCGTGAAGCAGTCCCCAGGCGATTGCCTTCCGTTCAGGCAGCAGCGGCGGCGGCAGGAGGGCTCTGCAGGGACCTGCCTGGGCTGCAGTTGTTGTTTTCCTTCGGGAATGCTTTCTGCCTCCTCCTGGCTCCCTCCGGAGATGAAAGCGACCCCTCCTTGGCTCCCCACCCCCCCCCGGCGCGGGGAGGTGGGCGGGGGGCTCCCCCTTCCCTTCCCTTCCCTTCCCTTCCCTTCCCTTCCCTTCCCCCTCCTGCCAACCGCATCGCCCCGGAGCAGCATTTCCAACCCCCTCGGAGCGGCTGCAGAGGAGTTGGAGCTGCTGCCGGCAGCTCCCCGGCAGGGCCCTCCAGCCCGGGAGCCCCCCCGGGGCCCGAGGGGAGGGCAGAGCTGCTGAGCCTCCACCGGGTGGGCACAGGGGGGTGGGCACAGGGGGGGGTATGGGCACACGGGGGGGGTGGGCAGAGCTGCTGATCCTCCACGGGGTGGGCACGGGGGGGGGATGGGCACGGGGGGGTGGGCAGAGCTGCTCATCCTCCATGGGGTGGGCACGGGGGGGGGATGGGCACGGGGGGGGTGGGCACGGGGGGGGATAGGCAGAGCTGTTGATCCTCCTTGGGGTGGGCACGGGGGGGGATGGGCACATGGGGGTGGGCAGAGCTGCTCATCCTCCACGGGGTGGGCACGGGGGGGGGCAGAGCTGCTCATCCTCCTTGGGGTGGGCACAGGGGGGGATGGGCACAGGGGGGTGGGCAGAGCTGCTGATCCTCCTTGGGGTGGGCACGGGGGGGGGCAGAGCTGCTGATCCTCCATGGGGTGGGCACAGAGGGGTGGGCACAGGGGGGGTGGGCAGAGCTGCTGATCCTCCTTGGGGTGGGCACAGGGGGGTGGGCACAGGGGGGTGGGCACGGGGGGTGGGGGGTGGCCTGGGCTGCCTGCTGGCACTGCCCCTGCTCGTGGAGCAGCTTCCCCTTGGAGCTGCTGCTGGCCCTCCTCAGAAGCAGGGAGCAGCAAAGCAGTCACTAATTGGCTAATTAGCCTAAGAGCCAGAGCCTGGCACGGATTGGCTGAAGGCCTTAATGAGTCTCCTGGCGCTGGTCAGTGGCTGCCTGCCCAGCACCATCCTGGGCCCTGTGGTCCTCAGCATCTTAGTTCCTGCTTCCCTACCACCATCCTCATCCTCAGCATCTTAGTATCTGCTTCCCCAGCACCATCCTGGGCCCTGTGGTCCTCAGCACCTCAGTGGCTGCCTCCCCAGCACCATCCTTGCCCTCAGCAGCTCAGAGTCTGCCTCCCCAGCACCCTCCTGGTCCCTGTGGTCCTCAGCACCTCAGTGGCTGCCTCCCCAGCACCCTCCTGGTCCCTGTGGTCCTCAGCACTTCAGTGGCTGCCTCCCCAGCACCATCCTTGCCCTCAGCACCTCAGAGTCTTCTTCCCCAGCACCATCCTTGCCCTCAGCACCTCAGTGTCTTCTTCCCCAGCACCATCCTTGCCCTCAGCACCTCAGTGGCTGCCTCCCCAGCACCATCCTTGCCCTCAGCAGCTCAGAGTCTGCCTCCCCAGCACCCTCCTGGTCCCTGTGGTCCTCAGCACCTCAGTGGCTGCCTCCCCAGCACCATCCTTGCCCTCAGCACCTCAGTGGCTGCCTCCCCAGCACCATCCTTGCCCTCAGCACCTCAGAGTCTGCCTCCCCAGCACCATCCTGGTCACTGTGGTCCTCAGCACTTCAGTGGCTGCCTCCCCAGCACCATCCTTGCCCTCAGCACCTCAGTGGCTGCCTCCCCAGCACCCTCCTGGTCCCTGTGGTCCTCAGCACCTCAGTGCCTGCCTCCCCCCACCCCCCTCTTGCCCCCCAGCCCTTCACCTTCTCGATGAGGGTCACAAACTGGTTGTTGAGCAGCTTGAGGTCCTCCTTCTCCTGCTGCCTCACGGCCTGGAAGTCGGTGTCGATGTCGAGGTGCACCGGGGCCAGGAGCGCGGCGAGGGCAGGGTAAGAGGAGCCCTGGCAGCCTCCTTCCCCGGGGGCGCCGAGAGCCGCGCAGCAGCCCAGGCGCTCCGGGGAGCCGGCGCCGCGCAGCTCCCGGCGGCGCAGGGAAGCGCCGGAGAAGCCTGGGCAGGGGTCGGTCATGGCCGGGCCGCTCGGCTCCGCGATCCCCGGGCGAGGGAGGGCTCCGCGGCGCCGGGCGAGGGAGGGCTCCGCGATCCCCGGGCGAGGGACGGCTCCGCGATCCCCGGGCGAGGGAGGGCTCCGCGATCCCCGGGCAGCCGCAGGGCTGAGGGCTGCGGCAGGGCAGGGCAGGCTGCGGAGCTCGGCTGGGTGTGAGCCGCTCAGCTCCCGGCCGGGGCAGTGAGCTCCGAGCACCTGTTCCCCAGTGTTCATTAAACGGGGCAGGGAGTGCCTCTGATGTCATCCGGGGCAACCTCTTGGCTCCTCTCTCCTTCTCTTCCCTTCCCCTCCTCTGTCTGCTCCTCTCCTCTCTCTCTCTCTCTCTCTCCAGCGGCTTCTTTGCGTGGGGAGGGCAAAGGAAGCCAAAGAGAAACCAACTCCCTGAGCAGCTTCTTCCCAGGCTTCCTCTGAGCACCCCAGGGAAGCTCCTGGTGCTCCTCTCAGCACCCCAGGGAAGCTTCTGCTGCTCCTCTGAGCCCCCCAGGGAAGCTTCTGCTGCTCATGGTCCTCCTCTGTCTGCTCCTTTCCTCTTTCTCTCTCCAGCAGCTTCTTTGTGTGGGGAGGACAAATGAAGCCAAAGAGAAACCAACTCCCTGAGCAGCTTCTTCCCAGGCTTCCTGTGAGCACCCCAGGGAAGCTCCTGGTGCTCCTCTGAGCACCCCAGGGAAGCTCCTGCTGCTCATGGTCCTTCTCTGGCCACCTCACAGAGGCTTCTGGTCCTCTTCTGAGCACCTCAGGGAAGCTTCTGCTGCTCATGGTCCTCCTCTGGCCACCTCACAGAGGCTTCTGCTGCTCCTCTGAGCACCCCAGGGAAGCTTCTGCTGCTCATGGTCCTCCTCTGTCTGCTCCTTTCCTCTCTCTCTCTCCAGCAGCTTCTTTGTGTGGGGAGAGCAAAGGAAGCCAAAGAGAAACCAAAGCCCTGAGCAGCTTCTTCCCAGGCTTCCTCTGAGCACCCCAGGGAAGCTTCTGCTGCTCCTGGTCCTCCTCTGGCCACCTCACAGAGGCTTCTGCTGCTCCTCTGAGCACCCCAGGGAAGCTCCTGCTGCTCATGGTCCTTCTCTGGCCACCTCACAGAGGCTTCTGGTCCTCTTCTGAGCACCTCAGGGAAGCTTCTGCTGCTCCTGGTCCTCTGCTCTCACTCAGCAGAAACCTAAGCAGAAGGAACCCCAAGTCTGACACTGTGGTGCTCAGAGGGACAGGGAGGGACTGAGGGAGAGGGATGGAGAGGGGGACTGGGATGGGCAGGGATGGACAGGGATGGATTGAGGGACTGGGATGGGCAGGGATGGACTGAGGGACTGGGATGGGCAGGGATGGACTGAGGGACTGGGATGGGCAGGGATGGACAGGGATGGATTGAGGGACTGGGATG
This sequence comes from Dryobates pubescens, assembly GCF_014839835.1. Classification (NCBI taxonomy): domain Eukaryota; kingdom Metazoa; phylum Chordata; class Aves; order Piciformes; family Picidae; genus Dryobates; species Dryobates pubescens. The sequence continues at coordinate 1,746,324 of NC_071651.1, forward strand.
GGCAGGGATGGACAGGGATGGACTGAGGGACTGGGATGGGCAGGGATGGACTGAGGGACTGGGATGGGCAGGGATGGACAGGGATGGACTGAGGGACTGGGATGGGCAGGGATGGGCAGGGATGGACTGAGGGACTGGGATGGGCAGGGATGGACAGGGATGGACTGAGGGACTGGGATGGGCAGGGATGGACAGGGATGGACTGAGGGATGAGGCTTGGGGCCAGGGCTGGCCTTGGGGCCAGGTCTCCTCTGGCCAAAGTGAGGACCTTCCATGGTGTGGGAAAGCTGCTGCTGGGTTCCAGGCTCCTCCTGCCCCAGGCTGGAGCCCAGCTGGGGATTCCCCAGCAGGTGAGGAGAGAGCTTGGCTCAGCCCCAGCCCTGCTCCAGCACCAAGCAGCTGCTGCTGCAGGAAGGTTTCTGCCTTGGGAAGGACTTTGGGAGCAAGCTGCCCCCTCCCAGCAGGCTTCACCTCCTCTCCAGGCCAACAGCAAGGGGCAGGATGTCTCCACCTTGCCAGGAGAGCCCTCCCAGCTCCACCAAGGGACCCCTTGGCAGGACCTCCCTATCCTGAGGGAGGATTTGAAGGCTCCAACCCCAAGTTCCCAGCTGGGAGAAGCCAGAGCTGGGAGCTGCTGCAGGCTGAGCTGAGCTCTATCTGCTCCTGGGCTGCTCCTTGTGGCTTTGTGGTTGCAGCACCTCAAGGGCTGCTGATTAGCATCAGGTCATGAGGTCAGGGGGCAGGATTGGAGCCTCAGCTGGTGCTGAGGGCAGCTGGATGGCTCCTGAGGGAAGAGCTCTCAGGGGGAGGGAGATGGAGGTGGGAGGGAGATGGAGGGGGGAAGGAGGATGGGACCTGGGCTGGGACCTTGCCTGGGACCTTTCCAAGGGCATCCTGCAGGGCCAGCTCCAGCCAGAGCCCAGGGCCAGCTCCAGGCTGATCTTCAGCACCTCCTGGGATGGAGCCTCAGCCACAGCCTCCCTGGGCAGCCTGTGCCAGGCTCTCCCCAGCCTCACTTCCTCCTCTCCACTCTCAATCTCCTCTCTCCCAGCTCCAATCCATCTCCCCTCATCCTGCCACCCCCAGCCCTTGTCCCAAGTCCCTCCCCAGCTCTCCTGGAGCCTCTTCAAGCCCTCTCAGTGTGCCTTCAACCCAGGGTGGCTGTCTCTGGGCTGCAGCTGCAGCTCCCTGCCTCAGCCAGGCTGCAGCTCCCTGCCTCAGCCAGGCTGCAGCTCCCTGCCTCAGCCAGGCTGCAGCTCCCTGCCTCAGCCAGGCTGCAGCTCCCTGCCTCAGCCAGGCTGCAGCTCCCTGCCTCAGCCAGGCTGCAGCTCCCTGCCTCAGCCAGGCTGCAGCTCCCTGCCTCAGCCAGGCTGCAGCTCCCTGCCTCAGCCAGGCTGCAGCTCCCTAATTGCTGTTTGTGAGGTGTGGGTGATGTCTGCAGCCCAAACAAGGAAGCAGCCTTTGCCCTGAGGAATCCAAAGGATGGAGGTGAAGCAAGAGAGGGCCAGGCCTGAGGCAGCAGTGGAGGTGAGGAGTGGCCCAGCAGGGCTGCTGCAAGCTCTGCAGGCACACGAGGAGCATCCGGGGCCGAGGGACACAGGGCAGGGAAGGGCTCAGGCTGAGGCCACAGGCAGGGCAGCTGCAGGCTGCAGCTTCCAGGCAGCCAGGGACAGTCCCCAGGAGTTCACTTCAGGCTTTGGAAGCCCCAACAGGAGCAGAAGTGAGGCTGGGCTGGGAAAGGTTGGGTTGCTCACATCTGGCTGCTGGCCCTGGTCCTGTGCTCCGAGCCTGGAGGTGTTCCAGGCCAGGTGGGATGGGGCTGGGGCAGCCTGGGCTGGCAGGAGGGGTCCCAGCCCATGGGAAGGGGTTAGAGCTGGATGAGCTCTGAGCTCTCAGCCTGGGCTGGCAGGAGGGGTCCCTGGCAGGGGCTTGGAGCTGGATAAGCTCTGAGCTCCCAGCCTGGGCTGGCAGGAGGGGTCTCAGCCCATGGGAAGGGGTTAGAGCTGGATGAGCTCTGAGCTCTCAGCCTGGGCTGGCAGGAGGGGTCCCAGGCAGGGGGCTGGAGCTGGATGAGCTCTGAGCTCCCAGCCTGGGCTGGCAGGAGGGGTCCCAGGCAGGGGGCTGGAGCTGGATGAGCTCTGAGCTCCCAGCCTGGGCTGGCAGGAGGGGTCCCTGGCAGGGGGCTGGAGCTGGATGAGCTCTGAGCTCCCAGCCTGGGCTGGCAGGAGGGGTCCCTGGCAGGGGGCTGGAGCTGGATGAGCTCTGAGCTCCCAGCCTGGGCTGGCAGGAAGGGTCCCAGGCAGGGGGCTGGAGCTGGATAAGCTCTGAGCTCCCAGCCTGGGCTGGCAGGAGGGGTCCCAGGCAGGGGGCTGGAGCTGGATAAGCTCTGAGCTCCCAGCCTGGGCTGGCAGGAGGGGTCCCTGGCAGGGGACTGGAGCTGGATGAGCTCTGAGCTCTCAGCCTGGGCTGGCAGGAGGGGTCCCTGGCAGGGGGCTGGAGCTGGATGAGCTCTGAGCTCCCAGCCTGGGCTGGCAGGAGGGGTCCCAGGCAGGGGGCTGGAGCTGGATGAGCTCTGAGCTCCCAGCCTGGGCTGGCAGGAGGGGTCCCTGGCAGGGGGCTGGAGCTGGATGAGCTCTGAGCTCCCAGCCTGGGCTGGCAGGAAGGGTCCCAGGCAGGGGGCTGGAGCTGGATGAGCTCTGAGCTCCCAGCCTGGGCTGGCAGGAAGGGTCCCAGGCAGGGGGCTGGAGCTGGATAAGCTCTGAGCTCCCAGCCTGGGCTGGCAGGAGGGGTCCCAGGCAGGGGGCTGGAGCTGGATGAGCTCTGAGCTCCCAGCCTGGGCTGGCAGGAAGGGTCCCTGGCAGGGGGCTGGAGCTGGATAAGCTCTGAGCTCTCAGCCTGGGCTGGCAGGAGGGGTCCCTGGCAGGGGGCTGGAGCTGGATGAGCTCTGAGCTCCCAGCCTGGGCTGGCAGGAGGGGTCCCTGGCAGGGGGCTGGAGCTGGATGAGCTCTGAGCTCCCAGCCTGGGCTGGCAGGAGGGGTCCCTGGCAGGGGGCTGGAGCTGGATGAGCTCTGAGCTCCCAGCCTGGGCTGGCAGAGAGGAGCCCAACCTCTGCTGTCTGCAGCAGACAGACCTCACCTCCCAGGAATGCACAGAAGGGTTTGGAAGGCAGGATTGGACCTGCCCACAGCTGCCTCAGGCTCAGGAAGGTTTCTAAGCCTCCTGCTGGGCTCCTGCTCCTGGAGGAGGCTTCAGGCAGGGAAGGGGAAAGCCAACCCCAACCCACCCCAAGGTCCCAGGGGTGATGCAGTGCTGCTGACCTCACTTCTGTCCTCTGAGGGTGCTGCAGGCTCTCCCCACCCCACAAAGAGGCTGGGATGGCCCTGGCCATGCCTGGGGCTGGGGAAGCAGCTGCTGGATTTCTGCTGCCCCCTCCTTGGCCCTCCCCAGGCAGGCCTCTTGGTATCAGCTCCCAAATCAAGAGCCTCTGCTCCAGCTCAGGACCTGTGCTTTGTGCTCCCAGCTGCAGGCTGTCCCCAGCTGCAGCTCTCTGTGTGCTGTTGGCTGCCCAGCAGCAGGGAAGGGCTGGAAGGGACCCTCCCAAGGGCATCCTGCAGGGCCAGCTCCAACCAGAGCAGGCTGCCCAGGGCCAGCTCCAGGCTGATCTTCAGCACCTCCTGGGATGGAGCCTCAGCCACAGCCTCCCTGGGCAGCCTGTGCCAGGCTCTCCCCAGCCTCACTTCCTCCTCTCCACTCTCAATCTCCTCTCTCCCAGCTCCAATCCATCCCCCCTCGACCTGCCACCCCCAGCCCTTGTCCCAAGTCCCTCCCCAGCCCTCCTGGAGCCTCTTCAAGCCATCACAGGGTGGCTTCAGCCAGCTCACAGGGTGGCTTCAGCCCTCTCAAAGTGGCTTCAGCCCTCACAGAGTGGCTCCAACCATCTGAAGGTGGCTTCAACCATCACAGGGTGGCTTCAGCCTGCTCAAGGTGGCTTCAGCTGTCCCCAGGTGCAGCTCTCTGTGTGCTCTTGGCTGTCCAGCAGCAGGGAATGCACTGGGCTGGAAGGGACCCTCCCAAGGGCACCTTGGGCAACCCTCTGCAGGCAGCAAGGAGCTCCCAGACCACAGCAGGCTGCTCAGAGCCTCCCCTTGGATGTCTTCAGGGATGGGACCTCCACAGCCTCCCTGGGCAGCCTGTGCCAGGCTCTCCCCAGCCTCACTGCAAAGAATCTCTTCCTCCTCTCCACTCCTCTCCCAGGCCAAGGAGCAAGGGGCAGAGAGTGGAGGACAGGAGGAGAAAGCAGCTTGGGGTGAGGCTGCTGGAGGCCTGGAGCAGGCTGCCCAGAGAGGCTGTGGAGAGCTTCCAACCCCCCCTGGGCACTGTGCCCCTGGGCAAGCTGCTGGGGCTGCCCTGCTGGGGCAGGGGGGGTTGGGGCTGGGGGAGCTCCAGAGGTCCCTTCCAGCCCAGCAGGACAGCTGCTGTGTAGGGGTTGGGTGCTGGGCTCCCCTCTGGGGCTCCCCTCTGAGCTCCCTTCTGGGACTCCCCTCTGTAGCTCCCCTCTGGGCTCCCCTCTGGGCTGTCCTTGGGGCTCCCATTTGGGGCTCCCCTCTGGAGCTTCCCTCTGTAACTCCCCTCTGAGCTCCCCTGCGAGCTCCCCTCTGGGCTCCCCTCTGGGCTCCCCTCTGAGGTCCTCTCTGTAACTCCTGAGCTCCCCTCTGGGCTCCCCTCTGTAACTCCTGAGCTCCCCTCTGGGCTCTCCTCTGTAACTCCTGAGCTCCCCTCTGGGCTCCCCTCTGGGCTCCCCTCTGGGCTCCCCTCTGTAACTCCTGAGCTCCCCTCTGAGCTCCCCTCTGGGCTCCCCTCTGGGCTCCCCTCTGTAACTCCTGAGCTCCCCTCTGAGCTCCCCTCTGGGCTCCCCTCTGGGCTCCCCTCTGAGGTCCCCTCTGGGCTCCCCTCTGTAACTCCTGAGCTCCCCTCTGAGCTCCCCTCTGGGCTCCCCTCTGGGCTCCCCTCTGTAACTCCTGAGCTCCCCTCTGGGCTCCCCTCTGGGCTCCCCTCTGAGCTCCCCTCTGTAACTCCTGGGCTCCCCTCCGGGCTCCCCTCTGTAACTCCTGAGCTCCCCTCTGAGCTCCCCTCTGGGCTCCCCTCTGGGCTCCCCTCTGAGCTCCCCTCTGTAACTCCTGAGCTCCCCTCTGGGCTCCCCTCTGAGCTCCCCTCTGTAACTCCTGGGCTCCCCTCTGGGCTCTCCTTGGGGCTCCCCTCTGGAGCTCCCCTCTGTATCTCCTGAGCTCCCCTCCGGGCTCCCCTGCGCGCCGCCTGCAGCCGGCAGGCTCTGCCCGCGCCGTGGTGCCAGCGAGGGAGGCTGCGGCACGGCCTGGGCTGCCCTCTAGGCAGCAGCACAGCCCCGAGGGGCGCAGGCAGCACCCCGAGCCCGCACCCAGGGGCAGAGGCAGGATGCGGCCCCGCCTTGGGCTGCCCCTGCGCCGCACTGCGCAGCCCTGAGCCCCCTGCAGAGAGCCCTCCGCAGCCTGGGGCCTGAGCCCGGACTCGTCCTGGGCTGTCTGAGCTGCCCGGGGCCCAATCCGGCACGGCTGAGTCACGTCTGCTCTGCACCGCCGGCTGGGGGCTGAGCACCGCCGGCAGGGAGCTGAGCACCGCCGGGCGGGGAGCTGAGCACCGCCGGGCCGGGAGCTCAGCACCGCCGGCAGGGAGCTGAGCACCGCCGGGCCGGGAGCTCAGCACCGCCGGCAGGGAGCTCAGCACCGCCGGGCGGGGAGCTGAGCACCGCCGGCAGGGAGCTCAGCACCGCCGGCAGGGAGCTGAGCACCGCCGGGCCGGGAGCTCAGCACCGCCGGCAGGGAGCTCAGCACCGCCGGGCGGGGAGCTGAGCACCGCCGGGCCGGGAGCTCAGCACCGCCGGCAGGGAGCTCAGCACCGTCGGGTGGGGGCTGAGCACTGCCGGGCTGGGAGCTGAGCACCGCCGGGCGGGGAGCTGAGCACCGCCGGCAGGGAGCTGAGCACCGCCGGCAGGGGGCTGAGCACCGTCGGCAGGGAGCTGAGCACCGCCGGGCCGGGAGCTCAGCACCGCCGGCAGGGGGCTGAGCACCGCCGGCAGGGGGCAGAGCACCCCTGAGAGGAGCCTGGCTCCATCCCCTGCCCCCAGCCCTTAGCTGTTGCTCAGCTTCCATCTGATCCTGCAGGACACTGCTCCAGAACTCAGCTTGGAGCCTTCCCAGGGAAAGCCAAACGCCAGGCACAGCTCTGGCCTCTCAGAGAGGTTGTGGAGCCTCCTCTGGAGCCTTTCAACACCACCCCCCCAGGATGTGTCCCTGTGTGCCCTGCCCTGGGTGACCCTGCTCTGGCAGAGGGCCAGGGAAGGGCTGGAGAGAGGCCAGAGGAGGCTGGGAAGCTGCTGGGGGGCCTGGAGCAGCTCTGGGAGGAGCAGAGGCTGAGAGCCCTGGGGCTGAGAGCCTGCAGCAGAGCAGCCCCAGAGGGGCTCTGAGCAATGCTCAGCAAGAGCTGAAGGAGCTGGGGGGGGGGGGGGGGGCCGGGCCAGGCCAAGGGGCACAAAGTGGAGCCCAGGAGGTTGCAGCTGAGCAGGAGGAGAAAGCAGCTTGGGGTGAGGCTGCTGGAGGCCTGGAGCAGGCTGAGCCCAGAGAGGTTGTGGAGCCTCAGCAGATGCCAGCCCCAGCCTCTTGCCCCCCCCCCCAGCTCCTTCAGCTCTTGCTCAGAGCCCCTCTGGGGCTGCTCTGCTCCCCAGGGCTCTCAGCCCTTGCTCCTCACAGAGCTGCCCAAGCTGCAGCCTCCTGGGCTCCACTTGGTGCCTGGCCCTGGGCAGCACTCCCAGCCCCATCCTGATGACCAGGGTTGGAGCAGAGGAGCTTCAAAGCTCCCTTCCACCCACCCCCTGCCCCCCCAGCGTGCTGCAGAGCTGACCTCAGCCTTGCTCACTGCTCTTCCTCTCCTCCTCTTCCTGCCAAGCCTCTCTCCCTCCCTCCTCCCACCCTGTCCACCTTCCCCAGGTGGAGCTGGTGGCTGGAGGTGGCTTTGGGGCTCTGGCAAGGGCTGAGGGAGGAGCAGCTGGGTGCTGAGCTGGAGCAGCTGGGTGCTGAGCTGGAGCAGCTGGGTGCTGAGCTGGAGCAGCTGGGTGCTGAGCTGCTCCCCCCAGCAGCAGGCAGGGCCGTGGGGGGCTCCAGCTCCGTGCAACCTCCAGCTTGGAAGCTTCCCTCCCTTCCCTACAGCCCTGGGAAGTGCCACTGGGTGTCCTGGGCAGGGCCCTGGTAATTAGGCTTAATTACTGTTGTCATCCTGGAGTGTATTGATTGGGAGGGGGCCCCGCAGAGCCACCGCACCCTCTGCTGCCATCAGCACCCAGGGCTGGGCTGCTCCTCCAGGGCCAAGGCTGCAGTCCTGCCCTTTGCTCTCCCAGGAAAGCCTGGAAGCAAGCCCCAGGCAGGGGGAAGACCAGAGGAGAGTCAGAGGATGAATGGCAGAGGCTGGAAGGGACCCCTGGAGAGCATCCAGCCCAACCCCCCCCAGCCAGAGCAGCAGCACCCAGGGCAGGGCACCCAGCAACACAGCCAGGGGGGGTGGGAAGCTCTCCACAGCCTCTCTGGGCAGCCTGCTCCAGGCCTCCAGCAGCCTCACACCAAACAACTTTCTTCTCCTGCTGCTCAGCTGCAGCCTCCTGGGCTCCACTTTGTGCCCCTTGGCCCTGGGCAGCACTCAACAGAGCCTGGCCCCAGCCTCTTGCCCCCCTCAGACCTTTGTCAGCATGGCTCAGATCTCCTCTCAGCCTTCTCAGAGGAGATCCTGGAAGAGAGATTTGAGTTCAGGATTGCAGATCCCAGAGCCCCAGCATGGAGGGGCTGGAAGGGAGCTCTGGAGCTCCCCCAGCCCCAGCAGGGCAGCCCCAGCAGCTTGCCCAGGGGCACAGTGCCCAGGGGGGGTTGGAAGCTCTCCACAGCCTCTCTGGGCAGCCTGCTCCAGGCCTCCAGCAGCCTCACCCCAAGCTGCTTTCTCCTCCTGCCCTCCACTCTCTGCCCCTTGGCCTGGCCCTGGGCACCACTCAGCAGATGCCAGCCCCAGCCTCCTGCCCCCCCCCAGCTCCTTCAGCTCTTGCTGAGCATTGCTCAGAGCCCCTCTGGGGCTGCTCTGCTGCAGGCTCTCAGCCCCAGGGCTCTCAGCCTCTGCTCCTCCCAGAGCTGCTCCAGGCCCCTCAGCAGCTTCCCAGCCTCCTCTGGCCTCTCTCCAGCCCTTCCCTGGCCCTCTGCAGCTGGGGAGCCCAGGGCTGGGCACCACTGGGCAGAGCCTGGCCCCATCCTGCTGCCACCTAGCCCTGAAGTATTGATCAGCACTGATCAGATCCCCACCCCCCCTCAGGCTGCTCTGTGGAGTTGGGGACTTCAGTTTTGTGCCCTGCACACCCCCAAGGCTCTCTGGAGGCTCTCCTGAGCCTGCTGGAGTCCCCACCCCTGGGGTGACTCTCCCTGGGGATGGTAAATCCCCACCCTGATTGCCTGGATAAGGTCAAGGGGCTGGAAATCCACATGGACATCACCCCCAGGGGATGGGATCCCCATGGATATCACCCCCAGGGGATGGGATCCCCATGGATATCACCCCCAGGGATGGGATCCCTATGGACATCACCCCCAGGGGATGGGATCCTCATGGACATCACCCCCAGGGGAGGGGATCCCCATGGATATCACCCCCAGGGGATGGGATCCCCATGGACATCACCCCCAGGGGATGGGATCCTCATGGATATCACCCCCAGGGATGGGATCCCCATGGATATCACCCCCAGGGGAGGGGATCCCCATGGATATCACCCCCAGGGATGGGATCCCCATGGACATCACCCCCAGGGGATGGGATCCCCATGGACGTCACCCCCAGGGATGGGATCCTCATGGAGGCAGCTCCTTGCTGCCTCCCCCCCACTCCAAACCCACCACTGAGGACCCCTCCCCAGCTCCAGCTGCTTGTCCTCTTGGCTGGCAGCCTCAGAGAGCACAGGGCTGCAGCCCAAGGCTGTTGAGAGCACAGAGCCACTCCAGCACCCCCAGGAGCACCTTGGGGGTCCCTTCCCACCCCTCAGGACACTGCTGCTGGGCTCTCCCCTCCCCTCACTCCCTCCTGCAGCTGCAGCCCAGGAGCCTCCTGAGCTGTTTGCAGAGGGAGTGCCCAGGCTGCAGCCATGGGAACCAAACCTCTGCCCTGTTGCCAGGAGCTCCTGGGCCAAACAAGCAGAGCCAGGCCGGGCAGGGGAGCTGCAGGGGCTCCTGCCTGGGTGCTGCTGGGGACAGCAGCAGAGCTTCCTGAGCCTGACTCACGCTGGAGGCATCTCAGCTATGGACCCTCCCTCCCTCCAGCCTAGTCCAGAGGCAAACTGGAGCTGCTTGGGGGGAGGGGGGGTTTGTGTCCTGCCCTCTGCCCCCACCCCTGACCCCCTCCCAGTGAATCAGAGGATCTGCAGGCCAGGAATCCTGGAGGAATGGCTACAGCCAGAGCTCTAATGGGGGATAGTCCTCATCAGGGGTGAAAGTGGAGGCTCCCTCCCACAGCTGAAGCCTTCAGCAGGAGCAAAGAAAGGCAGAAAGCAGCTCCAGCCCCGGGGGGAGAGGTCTCAGGGCTGAGGTGGAGCTGGGAGTGCTGAGCTGGCTTGGGCTGCAGGTGGCTTCCCTCAGGAGGAGGACAGAAAATCCTCTGCCTTGGCCCCAGAGCATCACACAGAGGAGTGTGGCCAGCAGGGCAAGGGAGGTGCTGCTGGCCCTCTGCTCTGCCCCCCCTGGGAGGCCACAGCTGGAGGAGACCTGGGGCAGGATCCCATCCCCTGGGGGTGATGTCCCTGAGGATCCCATCCCTGGGGGTGATATCCATGGGGATCCCATCCCTTGGGGGTGATATCCATGGGGATCCCATCCCTGGGGGTGATATCCATGGGGATCCCATCCCTGGGGGTGACATCCATGAGGATCCCATCCCTGGGGGTGACATCCATGGGGATCCCATCCCCTGGGGGTGATGTCCATGGGGATCCCATCCCCTGGGGGTGATGTCCATGGGGATCCCATCCCCTGGGGGTGATGTCCCTGAGGATCCCATCCCCTGGGAGTGATATCCATGGGGATCCCATCCCCTGGGAGTGACATCCATGGGGATCCCATCCCCTGGGGGTGATATCCATGGGGATCCCATCCCTGGGGGTGATATCCATGGGGATCCCATCCCCTGGGGGTGATGTCCATGGGGATCCCATCCCCTGGGGGTGATGTCCATGGGGATTTCCAGCCCCTTGACCTTATCCAGGCAATCAGGGTGGGGATTTACCATCCCCAGGGAGAGTCACCCCAGGGGTGGGGACTCCAGCAGGCCCAGGAGAGCCTCCAGAGAGCCTTGGGGGTGTGCAAGGCACAAAACTGAAGTCCCCAACTCCACAGAGCAGCCTGAGGGGGGTGGGGATCTGATCAGTGCTGATCAATACTTCAGGGCTAGGTGGCAGCAGGATGGGGCCAGGCTCTGCCCAGTGGTGCCCAGCCCTGGGCTCCCCAGCTGCAGAGGGCCAGGGAAGGGCTGGAGAGAGGCCAGAGGAGGCTGGGAAGCTGCTGAGGGGCCTGGAGCAGCTCTGGGAGGAGCAGAGGCTGAGAGCCCTGGGGCTGAGAGCCTGCAGCAGAGCAGCCCCAGAGGGGCTCTGAGCAGTGCTCAGCAAGGGCTGAAGGAGCTGGGGGGGGGCAGGAGGCTGGGGCTGGCATCTGCTGAGTGGTGCCAAGGGGCAGAGAGTGGAGGGCAGGAGGAGAAAGCAGCTTGGGGTGAGGCTGCTGGAGGCCTGGAGCAGGCTGCCCAGAGAGGCTGTGGAGAGCTTCCAACCCCCCCTGGGCACTGTGCCCCTGGGCAAGCTGCTGGGGCTGCCCTGCTGGGGCTGGGGGGGCTCCAGAGGTCCCTTCCAGCCCCTCCAGGCTGTGAGTCAGTGACTTCTGAGTCCCTTGACTCCTGGTCTGAGTTGCCAGCACTGATGTGACCTCTGTGGGCACTCAGATGGTGCAGGGCAGGCTGGCTCAGGTCAGATGCAGCTACCTCCAGCCTCCCCCTCCCCCAGTGGTCACCCCCAAAGCACAGAGCAGTTGCAGAGCCATCCTGCCCCTGGCCAAGCTTCTCCAGCCAGCCCCTGCCTGACCCTTCCCAGCTTGGAGGCTGCACCTGGACCCCCCCTGGCTGCCCACTGCTGCTGGTCCTCCCCCACCCCCTGTGCTGCTCCGCTCCTGGCTCAGGCTCAGCCCAGCTGAGGCTGCAGCCCGGGGGGAGGAGAGCTTCCCCTGCTCCTCTGCTCATGAAACTCAGCTGCAAACAAAGGGTTCCCCATCCAGAGCAGGTGGAAACCGTGAGGGCAGCCTCACAGCACCCAGGGGAACACCACCAGGGGGTGGGAGCTGTGGCAGCAGCAGGGCACAGGGGGAGGGCTGGAGTCTGTGGGCTCGGGGCCCAAGGGACAGCACCAAGTGAACCACCATGGGATGGGGTTGGGCTGGAAGGGAGCTCAAGGCTCAGCCAGCTCCAAGCCCCTGCCATGCCCAGGGACCCCTCCCCCCAGCCCAGGCTGCTCAGGGCCTCATCCAGCCTGGCCCTCAGCACCCCCAGGCAGGAGGCAGCCACAGCCTCCCTGGGCAGCCTGTGCCAGGCTCTCCCCAGCCTCACTTCCTCCTCTCCCCTCTCAATCTCTCCTCTCCCAGCTCCAATCCATCTCCCCTCACCCTGCCCCTCCCAGCCCTCATCCCAAGTCCCTGCCCAGCTCTCCTGGAGCCTCTTCAGCTCCTGGCAGCTGCTCTGAGCTCTCCCTGCAGCCTTCTCTTCTCCAGGCTCCACAGCCCCAAGCCTCCCAGCCTGGCCCCACAGGGGAGGCTCTGCAGCCTCTGCTGCTCTTGGTGGCCTCCTCTGGAGCCTCCCCAGCAGCTCCAGGTCCTCCCTGTGCTGGGGGCCCCAGGGCTGGGGGCAGTGCTGCAGGGGAGGGCAGAGCAGAGGGGCAGAATCCCCTCCCTGTGCTGGGGGTCCCAGGGCTGGGGGCAGCGCTGCAGGGGAGGGCAGAGCAGAGGGGCAGAATCCCCTCCCTGTGCTGGGGGTCCCAGGGCTGGGGGCAGTGCTGCAGGGGAGGGCAGAGCAGAGCAGAGGGCAGAATCCCCTCCCTGTGCTGTGCTCCCCCTGCAGCCTTCTCTCCTGCAGCCTCCCCAGAGAGGCCAAGGAGCAGTGGGCACAAATTTGACCCTCAGAAGTTCCACCTGAAGCTGAGGAGGAGCTGCTTGCCTTGGGGGCTGGTGGAGCTGCCCTGAGGGGGGGTGGTGGCTCCAGATGTGCCACCTCTGGAGCCGTTCCAGAGCCTCCTGGCTGCCAACCTGCGCAGGGCTGCCCTGGGGGTGCCGGGGGGGGGGGGGGGAGGGCAGGGCTGGGAGCTGGCTGCTCTCCAGAGGTCCCTCCCAAGCTGTGTGTGTGACTCAAGGGCTGCAGAGCAGCCTTCCAGCCCGGGGTTTACAGCAGGAGGGTTCCTGTTGGCAAGGCAAAGAGCTGCAGCCTGGAGCCAACCTTTGGCCGGCTGCAGGCTGGGGATCAAGAGCTGCCCGCGGGGAGCTGCCTCCACCCTGCTGCACTTTACAGCCCCAGCACCACAGGCAGAGATAAAGCTGATGGCAGAGGGGCTCCTCCCTCAGCATGGCCCCCCGGGGGGGCAGTGCCTGCCTTTGGCACGGGCAGGGAACGGCTCTGCCTCCCCTCCCCTCCCCCCACCTCTGCTGGGCACTGGGGAGGCCACAGCTGGCAGCCTGGGGGCAGGGCTGGGACCTGCAGGGCCAGGAGGGCTGCAGCAGGGCCAGGGGAGGGCAAGGGAGCTGGGGAAGGGGCTGGGGGAGGGGGCTGGGGAGGAAAAGATGAGGGAGCTGGGGGGGTTGAGGCTGGAGGGGAGGAGGCTGAGGGGAGACCTCCCGGCAGCCCCAGAATGGTTCTGAGAGCCCCAGCAGGGTACTGAGCGCCCCAGCAGGGTTCTGAGAGCCCCAGCAGGGTTCTGAGAGCCCCAGCAGGGTTCTGGCAGCCCCAGCAGGGTACTGAGAGCCCCAGCAGGGTTCTGAGAGCACAGAATGGTTCTGAGAGCCCCAGCAGGGTTCTGGCAGCCCCAGCAGGGTACTGAGCGCCCCAGCAGGGTTCTGAGAGCCCCAGCAGGGTTCTGAGAGCCCCAGCAGGGTTCTGGCAGCCCCAGCAGGGTACTGAGAGCCCCAGCAGGGTTCTGAGAGCACAGAATGGTTCTGGCAGCCCCAGCAGGGTTCTGAGAGCCCCAGCAGGGTTCTGGCAGCCCCAGCAGGGTACTGAGAGCCCCAGCAGGGTTCTGGCAGCCCCAGCAGGGTTCTGGCAGCCTCAGCAGGGTACTGAGAGCCCCAGCAGGGTACTGAGAGTCCCAGAAGGGTTCTGAGAGCCCCAGCAGGGTTCTGGCAGCCCCAGCAGGGTTCTGGCAGCCTCAGCAGGGTACTGAGAGCCCCAGCAGGGTACTGAGAGTCCCAGAAGGGTTCTGAGAGCCCCAGCAGGGTTCTGGCAGCCCCAGCAGGGTACTGAGCGCCCCAGCAGGGTTCTGAGAGCCCCAGCAGGGTTCTGAGAGCCCCAGCAGGGTTCTGGCAGCCCCAGCAGGGTACTGAGCGCCCCAGCAGGGTTCTGAGAGCCCCAGCAGGGTACTGAGAGCCCCAGCAGGGTTCTGGCAGCCCCAGCAGGGTTCTGGCAGCCTCAGCAGGGTACTGAGAGCCCCAGCAGGGTACTGAGAGTCCCAGAAGGGTTCTGAGAGCCCCAGCAGGGTTCTGGCAGCCCCAGCAGGGTACTGAGCGCCCCAGCAGGGTTCTGAGAGCCCCAGCAGGGTTCTGAGAGCCCCAGCAGGGTTCTGGCAGCCCCAGCAGGGTACTGAGAGCCCCAGCAGGGTTCTGAGAGCACAGAATGGTTCTGGCAGCCCCAGCAGGGTTCTGAGAGCCCCAGCAGGGTTCTGGCAGCCCCAGCAGGGTACTGAGAGCCCCAGCAGGGTTCTGGCAGCCCCAGCAGGGTTCTGGCAGCCTCAGCAGGGTACTGAGAGCCCCAGCAGGGTACTGAGAGTCCCAGAAGGGTTCTGAGAGCCCCAGCAGGGTTCTGGCAGCCCCAGCAGGGTACTGAGAGCCCCAGCAGGGTACTGAGAGCCTCAGCAGGGCACTGAGAGCCTCAGCAGGGCACTGAGAGCCCCAACAGCAGTCCTAGTGGGACACCTCCCCCCCTCCAGGAGACCACCACAGCAGTTAGGACACTCATTCGGTAATGACTCAGTGCTGAGCACTTCGGAGCAGCAGTGACAAAGGAGGACCTGAGCTGTGCAAACACAGAGCCCCAGGGCACTCCCAGCTGCAGAAAGCTCCCAGCCCTAACAGCCCAACCAGAGCAGGCAGCAGGAGACAGCCCAGGGGGAACCAGCTGCAGAGCTGCAAACCAGAGCTGTCCTCAGCCCCCCTGCCCTGCTCTGCTCTGCTCAGCTGCAGAGCTTCCAGCCCTCAATGTCCTGCTGGCAGTGAAGCCCCAAAGCTGAACCCAGCACTCAAGAAGGGATGGGGACTCCACCAGCACCTCCCTGGGCAGCCTGGGCCAGGCCCTGACCACTCCTGCAGGGCAGAAGTTTCTCCTCATGGCCAACCTGAACCTATTCTGGGGCAGCCTGAGGCCATCTCCTCTGCTCCTGGCCCTTGGCCCCAGAGCCCAACCCCCCCTGGCTCCAGGCTCCTCTCAGGCACTTGCAGGGAGCCAGGAGGTCTCCCCTCAGCCTCCTCTCCTCCAGCCTCAGCTGCTCCTCCCGAGCTCCCTCAGCTGCTCTTCCCCAGCCCTCTCCCCCAGCCCCCTCCCCAGCTCCCTTGCCCTTCCCTGGCCCTGCTGCAGCCCTCCTGGCCCTGAGGAGCCCAAGGCTGCCCCCAGGCTGCCAGCTGTGCCCCCCCAGTGCCCAGCCCAGGGGCTCCATCCCTGCCCTGGCCATGCCTTAGGTATTCTGCTGAGAAGATGAAGTTGTCTGCAGGGCAGAGAGCTTCTGAGCTCCACCTCCAGCATCCTCACTCTGGCTGCTGCTGCTTGGGCTCTACCCACACAGGATCCCAGCTGCTGGGCTTGGGAGGGACCTCTGGGGAGATTCCAGCTCCAAACCCCCTGGCACAGCAGTGGCACCCAGGGCAGCCAGCACAGGTTGGCATCCAGGTGGCTGTGGAATGGCTCCAGAGGAGGAGACTCCATCAACCCCTCTGGCAGCCTGCTCCAGGCCTCCACCACCCAGGGTTGAATTTGAGCTGTGGATGGAGAGAGCAGAAGCAGCTCCAGGGCTGGGTCTGAGCTGGGGATGGGCACAGGGCAGAAGCAGCTCCAGGGCTGGGTCTGAGCTGGGGATGGGCACAGAGCAGAAGCAGCTCCAGGGCTGGCTCTGAGCTGGGGATGGGCACAGGGCAGAAGCAGCTCCAGGGCTGGCTCTGAGCTGGGGATGGGCACAGGACAGAAGCAGCTCCAGGGCTGGGTCTGAGCTGGGGATGGGCACAGAGCAGAAGCAGCTCCAGGGCTGGGTCTGAGCTGGGGATGGGCACAAGGCAGAAGCAGCTCCAGGGCTGGGTCTGAGCTGGGGATGGGCACAGAGCAGAAGCAGCTCCAGGGCTGGGTCTGAGCTGGGGATGGGCACAGAGCAGAAGCAGCTCCAGGGCTGGCTCTGAGCTGGGGATGGGCACAGAGCAGAAGCAGCTCCAGGGCTGGCTCTGAGCTGGGGATGGGCACAGGGCAGAAGCAGCTCCAGGGCTGGCTCTGAGCTGGGGATGGGCACAGAGCAGAAGCAGCTCCAGGGCTGGGTCTGAGCTGGGGATGGGCACAGAGCAGAAGCAGCTCCAGGGCTGGCTCTGAGCTGGGGATGGGCACAGGGCAGAAGCAGCTCCAGGGCTGGGTCTGAGCTGGGGATGGGCACAGGGCAGGAGCAGCTCCCAGAAGCAGCTCCTCAGCACCTTCACAACCCTTTGCTGTGCCCCTCTCAAGCTCTTCCCTTCCCTTCCTGAGCTGGGGGAGCCCAGAAGTGGCCCCAGGCCTCCAGCTGTGGCCTCAGCAGGGCAGAGCAGAGGGCAGCAGAACCTCCCTGAGCTGCTGGCCACACTTCCCCAAGCTCCAGATCCAGCTCTGACTGGGACCTGCAGAGGGACTGCTTGCTTGGCAGGGTGGGTGGCAGGGCCCTGGGAGGCAGCAGCAGGGCTGCTGGTGGCTTCCCTCTGCCTCCTGAGCTCTCTTTGTGTTGCTTGTGGTCCAGCCAGCAGAAGCTGAACTTTGAATGGGAGACAAACTCATCCCTGCCCAAAACCTGGGCTGCTGCCTGAGATTAGCTCTGCCTGGATCTGCTCCTTGATAGTGCCAAAGGAGGCTGAAGTTCAGTCCCCTTGCTGCTGGACTCTGTGTTCCTGCCCAGCTTGGCCTTTATCAGGCTTTATCGACCAGCAGCTTTGGGCTCCACCTGCCAGGATCCTCTCTGCTTTGTCTCTTGGGTTGTGCAAAGAGGGAAAAAACAACAGAACAACAAAAGGATTCCTGTGGTGTGCTGGGGAGGAGCTGAGCCTGGAATGCAGCCAGGGGAAAGCAGCAGCAGTGCTGGGAGAAGACCTTCCTGCAGGGCTCCCAGGTTCAGCTGCAGCCCTGGGCCCCTCAGGGCAGCCCAGAGACCATGGAAGGGGTTTGGGAAGGAAGGGAGCTCAGAGCTCAGCCAGCTCCAAGCCCCTGCCCTGCCCAGGGCCTCATCCAGCCTGGCCCTCAGCACCTCCAGGCAGGAGGCAGCCACAGCCTCCCTGGGTGCCAGGCTCTCCCCAGCCTCACTTCCTCCTCTCCCCTCTCAATCTCTCCTCTCCCAGCTCCAATCCATCTCCCCTCACCCTGCCCCTCCCAGCCCTCGTCCCAGGTCCCTGCCCAGCTCTCCTGGAACCTCTTCCATCCCCTGGTGCTAGAAGCTGCTCTGAGCTCTCCCTGCAGCCTTTTCCCTGCAGCCTTCTCTTCTCCAGGCTCCACAGCCCCAAGCCTCCCAGCCTGGCCCCACAGGGGAGGCTCTGCAGCCTCTGCTGCTCTTGGTGGCCTCCTCTGGAGCCTCCCCAGCAGCTCCAGGTCCTCCCTGTGCTGGGGGTCCCAGGGCTGGGGGCAGTGCTGCAGGGGAGGGCAGAGCAGAGCAGAGGGCAGAGTCCCCTCCCTGTGCTGCTGCTCTGCCTCCTGCTGCTGCAGCCCAGCTCAGGGTTGGCTTCTGGAGCCGCAGGAAGATCTCTGTGGCCCTGGGAGGACCTGGAGCTACCTAAAGCAGGGGAAGGCTTTGCCTTGTTGCCATGAGGTGAGCCCTGGGCCGAATGCAGCAGCCAGCAGCAGCCAGCAGCAGCCTGCTGTGCCCTCCCTGGGCTTTGTTGCTGGTGGCAGCTGAGCCAGGGCAGGGCAGGGAGGATCCCTCCCTCCTGTGCCTCTCTCTCTGGCTTTGTCTTCCCCTTTTCCCTCCCTTAAAACAAAAGAGTTTCCTGCTGGCAGCTGCTGGCTGCAGCCAACTGCTCTCCTCCTCCTCCTCCTCCTCCTCCTTCTCCTCCTCCTCCTCCCCCACCCCGAGGAGGAAGCAAATTCTTGGGGTAGGCTGTGGCCAGGGCAGGCTGTGGCCAGGGTATGCAACCAGCCCTACCTGGGCTGTGGTGCTGGGGGGGAAGAGCTGAGGGGGGAACCCATTCAGGCCAGACTTTGGAATCTCCTGGAGGATTTATGAGCTGATAAGGAAGAGCTCTGTCCCCTTCAAAGCTGCTGGGGAATGCAGGGAGCTCATAAAGCTGAGCTCTGTCTCTGCCTCTCCCCCCCAGCAGCTCAGGAATGCCAGCAGAGAGCTCCTGTGTGTGTGTGGGGCCTGGCACGTTGGGGGCTGCCTTGGGCAGGGGGCTGGGATCCGCCTCAGCCTCCTTCCCTTCCTCCCTGGCAGGAGAGGGAAGGCAAAGACCTGGGGGCCAGGGGCTGGCTGCAGCATCTCTGACAGCAGTGGCTCGGAGGGGACCCTCAGAGCTCTGCTCCCCACCTGCAGGCAGCCTGCTCCCTGCTGGGGGCTTGGAGCAGAGGAGCTGCAGAGGTCCCTTCCAGCCCAGGTGATTCCATGAGTCTGGGATGCCACAGGCCTATGAGGCCATGATTCCATGACTCAATGACTCCATGGTTCTGTGATTCCATGACTCCATGGTCCCATGGTTCCATTATTCCATGCTTCCATGACTCCATGTTTCCATTATTCCATGAATCCATGGTCCCTTGATTCCATCACTCCATGGTTCCATGATTCCATGACTCCATGATCCCAGGACTCCATGGTTCCATGATTCCATCATTCCATGGTTCCATGGTCCCATGATTCCATGACTCCATGGTTCCATTATTCCATGGTTCCATCATTCCATGGTTCCATGGTCCCATGGTTCCATGACTCCATGACTCCATCATTCCATGGTTCCATGAATCCATGGTCCCTTGATTCCATCACTCCATGGTTCCACCATTCCATGACTCCATGGTTCCATGATTCCATGACTCCATGATCCCAGGACTCCATGGTTCCATGATTCCATCATTCCATGGTTCCATGGTCCCATGATTCCATGACTCCATGGTTCCATTATTCCATGGTTCCATCATTCCATGGTTCCATGACTCCATGGTCCCATGACTCCATCACTCCATGGTTCCATGAGTCCATGAATCCATGACTCAATGATTCCATGACTCCATGGTTCCATGATCCATCACTCCATGCTTCCATGCCTCCATGGTTCCATGCTTCCATGCCACCTCCAACCGGATCAGCTTGCCCAGGACCCCCTCAGGTTTGACCTTTGGTGTCCCCAGGGGTAGGACCTCCCTGCCCCAGCCTCCAGGTGCTGCTGGCAGCTCTGTCCCCAAGGCTGCAGCTCCACTGGCTTAGCTTCATCCAGGCTTAGCTTCAACCAGGCTTGGCTTCATCCAGGCTTGGCTTCATCCAGGCTTAGCTTCAACCAGGCTTGGCTTCAACCAGGCTTGGCTTCATCCAGGCTTGGCTTCAACCAGGCTTGGCTTCAACCAGGCTTGGCTTCATCCAGGCTTGGCTTCAACCAGGCTTGGCTTCAACCAGGCTTGGCTTCATCCAGGCTTGGCTTCATCCAGGCTTGGCTTCATCCAGGCTGGACCTGGAGCTGAGCTCAGAGCCCACAGCTCCTTCCTGGCAATGAGCTGAGAGCTGCTGCACCTTCCCCACCGCCTCCAACATCCACTCAGGCAAGTGGGGAGGGATGGAGAAGCCTTCAGGAGGGGCTCCAAGGTGAGGCTCAGCAGGGCTCTGGGCAAACCTGATCTGGTGGAGGATGTCCCTGCTGAGTGCAGGGGCTTGGACTGGGTGAGCTTTGGAGGTCCCTTCCAACCCAGAGCATTCCAGGAGTCCATGAAATGAGGGCTGGAGATGGCTTTTGGAGGTCCCCTTCCACCCAGAGCATTCCAGGGGTGCCTGAAGTGGGGACTGGAGATGACTTTTGGAGGTCCCCTCCAACCCAAACCATTTTATGACTGAAATGAGGACTGGAGATGACTTTTGGAGCTCCCCTTCCACCCAGCCCCTTCCAGGGGGGCACGAAGTGGGCACTGGAGATGACCTCTGGAGGTCTCCTCCCCAAACCATTCCATGAGGTGGGGACTGGAGATGACCTCTGGAGCTCCCCTTCGACCCAGCCCCTTCCAGGGGGGCACGAAGTGAGCCCTGCACGGATCCTGTCCCCACTCTCCGCCGACGGACCCCAGGGGAGCTCCTGCCGCGGGTCCGTGCGGCAGAGCCCAGGGGAAGGAAGGCAGCGCCGAGGGCAGGGGCAGGAAGGCAGCGCCGAGGGCAGGGGAAGGGCAGCGCCGAGGGCAGGGGAAGGAAGGCAGCGCCGAGGGCAGGGGCTGCGGCGCCGGGCGGCTCCCCGGCCCTTCCCCCGGCCCTGCCCTTCCCTCCCCTCCCCACCTGGCGGAGCGCAGGAGGCTGGCGGGGGGTGGGCAGGCGGCCAGGCACTCCCTGCCCTGCCGGGCAGTAAAACGATCCCCGGGCCGCCCCGGGGCCGAGCCCGGCAGCTTCCCCGCGGGATAAAAGGAGGAGCGGCCGGGAGCAGCC
Organism: Dryobates pubescens; assembly: GCF_014839835.1. Taxonomy (NCBI): domain Eukaryota; kingdom Metazoa; phylum Chordata; class Aves; order Piciformes; family Picidae; genus Dryobates; species Dryobates pubescens. The sequence continues at coordinate 1,766,488 of NC_071651.1, forward strand.
CCTCGCTTCCCCCCCGGCTCCTCTCGCCGCTCTCGCCAAGGCTCGCAGGACCCCCACCCAGGACCACCCCCCCGCCCCGGCAGCCGTCATGTCCCGCTCGGTCAGCTTCAGCTCTCGCTCCGTGGCCCTGCCAGGGGTCAGCCAAGTGAGGGTCAGCAGCGTCTCGTCCGGCCGCGGGCTGGGAGGGGGCTCGGGGCTGAGCCGGGCAGGGGGCTTCGGCAGCTCCAGCCTCTACAGCCTGGGCTCCGGCGGCAAGAGGATCGCCCTGGGAGGGGGCAGCTCCTACAGCGTCCGCTCCAGCTACGGGGGGCTGGGGCTGGGGGGCGGCCTCGGCCCGGCGGGGGGGATCCAGGAGGTGACCATCAACCAGAGCCTCCTGACCCCCCTCAACCTGGAGATCGACCCCAACATCCAGCGGGTGCGCAAGGAGGAGAAGGAGCAGATCAAGAGCCTCAACAACAGGTTCGCCTCCTTCATCGACAAGGTGAGGAGCCGCCGAGGGCGCGGGGGGAGGCGCCCAGGGGCGCGGGCAGGTGCTGGGAGCTCTGTGGGACCCCCTCTGAAGCAGTGAGCCCCAAAGCTCGCTTAGCCCAAGGGGGGTCCCACAGACGGACCCTTGGGGAGGTGCTCAGGGGTGCAGGGAGGTGCTGGGAGCTCTGTGGGACCCCCTCTGAAGCAGGAGTGAGCCCCAGAGCTTGCTGAGCCCAATGGGGGGGTCACAGACTGACCCCTGGGGAGGTGCTCAGGGGTGCAGGGAGGTGCTGGGAGCTCTGTGGGACCCCCTCTGAAGCAGGAGTGAGCCCCAAAGCTCGCTTAGCCCAAGGGGGGTCCCACAGACAGACCCTTGGGGAGGTGCTCAGGGGCGCAGGGAGGTGCTGGGAGCTCTGTGGGACCCCCTCTGAAGCAGGAGTGAGCCCCAGAGCTTGCTGAGCCCAATGGGGGGGTCACAGATGGACCCCTGGGGAGGTGCTCAGGGGTGCAGGGAGGTGCTGGGAGCTCTGTGGGACCCCTCTGAAGCAGGAGTGAGCCCCAGAGCTTGCTGAGCCCAATGGGGGGGTCACAGATGGACCCTTGGGGAGGTGCTCAGGGGCGCAGGGAGGTGCTGGGAGCTCTGTGGGACCCCCTCTGAAGCAGGAGTGAGCCCCAGAGCTTGCTTAGCCCAATGGGGGAGTCACACATGGACACTTGGGGAGGTGCTCAGGGGCACAGGGAGGTGCTGGGAGCTCTGTGGGACCCCCTGTGAAGCAGGAGGGAGCCCCAGTCCTTGCTTAGCCCAGTGTGGGGGTTCACAGATGGGCTCAGGGATACCTCCCTAGCAGCATGGTGGGGTGCTGGGAGGGGCTGCAGCTCTGCTGGCAGAGGTGTGGGACCCCCTGTGAAGCAGGAGGGACCCCCAGGGCTTGCTTGGCCCCTGGGATGGGCTGAGGGGGAGCTCCTCAGGAGGTGCTGGAGCCAGGGCTCTGGTCAGAGCTCAGCCCCCAGTGAAGGGCTTTGCCCTGTGCTTTGTGCCCCTGTGGCTGCAGGTCACATCTGCACCACCAGGAGCAGACCACCCCCCCCCCTCAGGGAGGCTGGGGGGGCTCTGGGTTGGGGGGAGACATCTTCCTCTAGGTCAGAGCTGGCTGAGGCTGTCTGCACTGCCCTGCAGCTCTGGGGCTGCTCTGCCCTGCACTCATCCATCCCCTGCCTGCTCTCACCTTCAGCTCTGGCATCCTCAGCAGGCAGGGAAGCCACAGCTGGCCTCTGGGGGCTGGGGGCTGGCCAGTGCCAGGCAAGCAGAGTCTGCTTAGCTTTGGCTCAGACACAGCCCTAAGGCCAGCCCCAGGCTGCTGTGCTCCCCCCTGGGCTGGAGGAGCTCCAGAGCTCAGCTGCTTCCCTCCTGGGCTGGAGGAGCTCCAGAGCTCAGCTGCTTCCCTCCTGGGCCGGAGGAGCTCCAGAGCTCAGCTGCTTCCCTCCTGGGCCGGAGGAGCTCCAGGGCTCAGCTGCTTCCCTCCTGGGCCGGAGGAGCTCCAGAGCTCAGCTGCTTCCCCCCTGGGCCGGAGGAGCTCCAGGGCTCAGCTGCTTCCCTCCTGGGCCGGAGGAGCTCCAGGGCTCAGCTGCTTCCCCCCTGGCTTTTATGGCTCTCCAGGGCTCAGCTGCTTCCCTCCTGGGCCGGAGGAGCTCCAGAGCTCAGCTGCTTCCCTCCTGCTCTGGAGGAGCTCCAGAGCTCAGCTGCTTCCCTCCTGGGCTGGAGGAGCTCCAGAGCTCAGCTGCTTCCCTCCTGGGCTGGAGGAGCTCCAGAGCTCAGCTGCTTCCCTCCTGGGCTGGAGGAGCTCCAGAGCTCAGCTGCTTCCCTCCTGGGCTGGAGGAGCTCCAGAGCTCAGCTGCTTCCCTCCTGCTCTTTATGTCCCTCCAGAGCTCAGCTGCTTCCCTCCTGGGCTGGAGGAGCTCCAGAGCTCAGCTGCTTCCCTCCTGCTCTTTATGTCCCTCCAGAGCTCAGCTGCTTCCCTCCTGCTCTGGAGGAGCTCCAGAGCTCAGCTGCTTCCCTCCTGCTCTTTATGTCCCTCCAGAGCTCAGCTGCTTCCCTCCTGGGCTGGAGGAGCTCCAGAGCTCAGCTGCTTCCCCCCTGGCTTTTATGGCTCTCCAGGGCTCAGCTGCTTCCCTCCTGCTCTTTATGTCCCTCCAGATCTCAGCTGCTTCCCACAAGCCACCCAAGCCCTGCAGATGCCATCCCCACCCCTCCCATCCCCCCAGGCCCCCCCAAACCCTGTGGTGTCAGCTCCCCCCCCGTCCCCTTTGCCTTCCCCATCGACCTCTTGCTCGCTTCCAGGTGCGCTTCCTGGAGCAGCAGAACAAGATGCTGGAGACCAAATGGAGCCTCCTCCAGGACCAGAAGACCTCCAGGAGCAACATAGGGCCCATGTTTGAGGCCTACATCTCCAACCTGAGGAGGCAGCTGGACGCCCTGCTGGGGGACAAGGGGCGGCTGGAGGGGGAGCTGAAGACCATGCAGGACCTGGTGGAGGACTTCAAGACCAAGTAATTGCAGCTGCTGCCCAGCTGGGGGCGCTCCTCCTGAGGGCAGCTGGCTTGGGGGCTTGGCAGGGGGTGGCCCCAGCTACCCTGGCAGTGAGGGAGAGCTTTGCTCCAGCCAGGAGTTAGGGCTCTGCTGCAGGGAAGCTGGGCGTGGTCCTCAGTGGGTGTGGTCCTCAGTGGGCGTGGTCCTCGCTGGGTGTGTTTTCAGTGGCTGGTGTGGTCCTCATTGGGTGTGGTCCTCATTGGGTGTGGTTTCAGAGGCTGGTGTGGTCCTCAGTGGATCTTGAGGTCCTCATTGGGTGTAGTCCTCATTGGGTGTGGTCCTCATTGGGTGTGGTTTCAGTGGCTGGTGTGGTCCTCATTGGGTGTGGTCCTCAGTGGCTCCTGTGGTCCTCATTGGGTGTGGTTTCAGTGGCTGGTGTGGTCCTCATTGGGTGTGGTCCTCATTGGGTGTGGTTTCAGTGGCTCCTGTGGTCCTCATTGGGTGTGGTCCTCAGTGGCTCCTGTGGTCCTCATTGGGTGTGGTTTCAGTGGCTCCCGTGGTCCTCATTGGGTGTGGTCCTCATTGGGTGTGGTCCTCCCTGGCTCTGTGGTCCTCAGTGGTTCCTATAGTCCTGCCGGGGTGTGGTCCTGCCGGGGTGTGGTCCTCAGCGGCTGCATCCTGCTGGTTTGTTTGGTGCCTCCCCAGGATGCTTTGGGCTGGAAGGGTTCTGGGAGCAGCAGCAGGGCTCAGGGCTGGGCCTGGGGGCTTGGTTCATGCCCAGGGGAAAGGGACAGCACCAAGTGAATCCCCATGGAGTGAGCTGGGCTGGGAGGGAGCTCAGGGCTCAGCCAGCTCCAAGCCCCTGCCCTGCCCAGGGACCCCTCCCCCCAGCCCAGGCTGCTCAGGGCCTCATCCAGCCTGGCCCTCAGCACCCCCAGGCAGGAGGCAGCCACAGCCTCCCTGGGCAGCCTGTGCCAGGCTCTCCCCAGCCTCACTTCCTCCTCTCCCCTCTCAATCTCTCCTCTCCCAGCTCCAATCCATCTCCCCTCACCCTGCCCCTCCCCAGCCCTCATCCCTGGTCCCTCCCCAGCTCTCCTGGAGCCTCTGCAGCTCCTGGCAGCTGCTCTGAGCTCTCCCTGCAGCCTTCTCCTCTCCAGGCTCCACAGCCCCAACCCTCCCAGCCTGGCGCCACAGGGGAGGCTCTGCAGCCTCTGCTGCTCTTGGTGGCCTCCTCTGGAGCCTCCCCAGCAGCTCCAGGTCCTCCCTGTGCTGGGGGTCCCAGGGCTGGGGGCAGTGCTGCAGGGGAGGGCAGAGCAGAGCCCAACCTGATGCCCAACCTCAGCCTCCCCTGCTGCAGTTTCAAACCCTGCAGCTCCCTGGCCCTCAAACCCTCTTAGCAAGACCTCCCAGGGCACCTCCCAGGGCACCTCCCAGGGCACTCCTGGGCAGCTCTTGGGCAGCTCTCTGGGCACCTCTTGGGCAGATCTGGAGGCAGTGCTGCAGGGGAGGTCTGAGCAGAGCTTGAAGCCAGCTGCCATGAGGAGTGGCTGAGGGGCTGGGGTGGTTTCACCTGGAGCAGAGGAGGCTGAGGAGGTGCTCCAGGCTTGGTGCTTTGGCCTGGCCATGCCAGCTGGGGGCCCTGGGCAGCCCATGGGAGCTGAGCAGGGTGGGGGGTGGTAGGTGAGCTGCTGCTTGGTTCGTGGGGAGGTGGCAGAGCCCTTTCTCAGCAGCCTTGCAGCCCAGCCCCTGGCACCTGGGAGGAGGCCAGGGAAGCAAGTAGCCTTTTGTGCCAACCTGAGCCCAGCCCAGGTGCCCAGGGGAATGCCTGCAGTGAGAGGGGAACAAACAAGAGGGGAAAGAAAGGCAGGAGGGAGCTGGCAAGGTGCTGGAGCAGGAACTGAAACCAAACAGCTCTGATAATGCCTGGGGTGTGGTGAGGGAAAGTCAATAGCCAGGGGTTCCCAAGGAGCTCCATGGCCAGGATGAGGCCCCCAGGCCTGGAGCTGCTTCTGCTCTGTGCCCATCCCCAGCTCAGACCCAGCCCTGGAGCTGCTTCTGCCCTGTGCCCATCCCCAGCTCAGACCCAGCCCTGGAGCTGCTTCTGCCCTGTGCCCATCCCCAGCTCAGACCCAGCCCTGGAGCTGCTTCTGCCCTGTGCCCATCCCCAGCTCAGACCCAGCCCTGGAGCTGCTTCTGCCCTGTGCCCATCCCCAGCTCAGAGCCAGCCCTGGAGCTGCTTCTGCCCTGTGCCCATCCCCAGCTCAGACCCAGCCCTGGAGCTGCTTCTGCCCTGTGCCCATCCCCAGCTCAGACCCAGCCCTGGAGCTGCTTCTGCTCTGTGCCCATCCCCAGCTCAGACCCAGCCCTGGAGCTGCTTCTGCCCTGTGCCCATCCCCAGTTCAGACCCAGCCCTGGAGCTGTTTCTCCCCTGCCCATCCCCAGCTCAGACCCAGCCCTGGAGCTGCTTCTGCCCTGTGCCCATCCCCAGCTCAGACCCAGCCCTGGAGCTGCTTCTGCCCTGTGCCCATCCCCAGCTCAGACCCAGCCCTGGAGCTGCTTCTGCCCTGTGCCCATCCCCAGCTCAGACCCAGCCCTGGAGCTGTTTCTCCCCTGCCCATCCCCAGCTCTTGTTGGCCTCTGTGCAAGGCAGGAGCTCAGAGCTGGTTTGCACCCAGAGGAGCTGCAAGGTGCACAGGGCTGTGCTGATTCCTTCAGCTCTGAGATCCATGGAGAAGCAAACTCTGTGCAGGAGGCTTTGGGAGGCAAGCAGCTGACAGGCTGGGGGAGGCCACAGGCTGAGGAGGTCTCAGGATTGGGGAGGCCACAGGCTGAGGAGACCACAGGCTGAGGCAGTTCCTGAAGGCTCATGGAAGGAGAAGGGACTTGGGGGGACTCTGAGCCGGGTTTGCCTTGCTCCCAGCTCCCCCTAACCCCCCCCTAGCCCCCCTCACCCCCCCCCAGCCCCCCAGCTCCTGCCAGCTCTGCCCCCCCTGCAGGTACGAGGATGAGATCAACAAGCGCACGGCGGCGGAGAACGAGTTCGTGGTGCTGAAGAAGGTGAGGAGCAAGGCTGCTGCCTGGGGCTGCTCACAGCCTCCTGGCAGCCTCTCTCCTTCCCCCTTCTGCCCCTGCAGCCTCTGCTCCCCCCCTCAGCCCCGGGGGAGCCACAGGGGAAGAGCCTCCCTGCTCCGTCGGGGGCGGCGCAGCCTCGGTGGGAGGCTGGGGGGGGGGGGGAGGGGCAGGGCTGGGGACCTCCTGGGCTGTGCCTTTGCCTTTCTTTGGGCCATTGCCTGAGGCCTCCTCCAGACTGGCAGTGGATTTGCAGCACAGGTCCAGGAGAGCCTCCAGAACCTGGAATCATAGAAGTGGTTGGGTTGGCAAAGCCCTCCAGGGTCAGCCAGGCCAACCTCAGCCCAACCCCTCCATGGCCACAGGGGGCTGGAACCCCTCCAGGCATGGGGACTCCACCACCTCCTCCCTGGGCAGCCTGGGCCAGGCTTGCAGAACCCTTCCAGGGCAGAAGTTTCTCCTCAGGGCCAAGCTGAGCCTGCCCTGGGGCAGCCTGAGGCCAGCTCCTCTTGTGCCATCACTTAGGACAGGAGATCTCAGCCCCCAGCTGGCTCCAGGCTCCTCTCAGGCACTTGCAGGGAGCCAGGAGGTCTCCCCTCAGCCTCCTCTCCTCCAGCATCAACCCCCCCAGCTCCCTCAGCTGCTCCTCCCTCCCCAGCCCTCTCCCCCAGCCCCTTCCCCAGCTCCCTTGCCCTTCCCTGGCCCTGCTGCAGCCCCTGGTGCCCATGAGCCAGGCCAGTCCTTGGCACACTGGGAGAGGGCTCCTGGGGCCCTGGGTGGGCAGAGCTGGGCTGCAGGCAGCCTGGGGCCCCTGCTGGGCTCGTGGCTGCTTTCTGGCCTCGGTCACCCAAGTGATGGCAGCCCCCCTGGGCTCTTGCCTAGGACGTGGATGCTGCCTACATGAACAAAGTGGAGCTGGAGGCCAAGGTGGATGCCCTGACCGACGAGATCAACTTCCTGAGGTCCCTCTACGAGGCGGTAAGGTCCCTCCTGCTCCCCTGCCCGCTGCTGGGCAGCGGCACCAGCGCCTGAGGGACAGCCAGGGGTGACCTCAGCTGTGCCCAGAGCTGAGAGGGGTGCCCCCCCTTTCCCTCTGCCCCCCTTTCCCTCTGCCCCCCTTTCCCTCTGCCTCCCCTCCTCCTGCCCCCCTTTCCCTCTGCCTCCCCTCCTCCTGCCCCCCTTTCCCTCTGCCTCCCCTCCTCCTGCCCCCCTCTCCCTCTGCCTCCCCTCCTCCTGCCCCCCTCTGCCTCCCCTCCTCCTGCCCCCCTCTCCCTCTGCCTCCCTTCCTCCTGCCCCCCTCTCCCTCTGCCTCCCTTCCTCCTGCCCCCCTCTCCCTCTGCCTCCCCTCCTCCTGCCCCCCTCTCCCTCTGCCTCCCCTCCTCCTGCCCCCCTTTCCCTCTGCCCCCCTTTCCCTCTGCCCCCCTTTCCCTCTGCCCCCCTTTCCCTCTGCCTCCCCTCCTCCTGCCCCTCTTTCCCTCTGCCTCCCCTCCTCCTGCCCCCCTTTCCCTCTGCCCCCCTTTCCCTCTGCCCCCCTTTCCCTCTGCCCCCCTTTCCCTCTGCCCCCCTTTCCCTCTGCCCCCCTTTCCCTCTGCCTCCCCTCCTCCTGCCCCTCTTTCCCTCTGCCTCCCCTCCTCCTGCCCCCCTCTCCCTCTGCCTCCCCTCCTCCTGCCCCCCTCTCCCTCTGCCTCCCCTCCTCCTGCCCCCCTCTCCCTCTGCCTCCCCTCCTCCTGCCCCCCTCTCCCTCTGCCTCCCTTCCTCCTGCCCCTCTTTCCTTCTGCCTCCTCTCCTCCTGCCTCCTTTTCCCTCCCCTCATTCTTCCTTAGCCTCCTCCCCCCCTGCCTCCCTTTCGCTCTGCCTCCTCTCCCCCTGCCTCCCTTTCCCTCCTCTCCCCCTGCCTCCCTTTCCCCCTGCCTCCTTTTCCCTCCCCTCATTCTTCCTTAGCCTTTCCCTCCCCCTGCCCCCCTCAGCCTCCCCTGCCGCTTCCTCCCCGCCGGGGCTGCGGCTGGGCTCCGCCGCTGAGGCTGCTGCTTCCCTCTCCGCCGCAGGAGCTGCAGGAGCTGCAGGCTCAGGTCTCTGACACCTCTGTGGTGCTCTCCATGGACAACAGCAGGAACCTGGACCTGGACAGCATCATCGCCGAGGTGAAGGCTCAGTACGAGGAGGTGGCCAACCGCAGCCGCGCCGAGGCCGAGTCCTGGTACCAGAGCAAGGTGAGGCAGGGAGCCAGGGGGTGGGGGGCAGGGGCAAAAGGAGAGGTTTGAGCTGGGTCTGCATCACCTTCTCCCTCCTCCTCCTCCCCCCCTGGTGTGCTGCAGTACGAGGCCCTGCAGGTGACGGCCGGGAAGCACGGAGACGACCTCCGGAACACCAAGAACGAGATCACCGAAATCAACCGAATGATCCAGAGGCTGCAGGGGGAGATCGAGGGGGCCAAGGCCCAGGTGAGCTCCTGCCCTGCCTCCCCTGCCCTGGGCAGTGGAGGATAGGAGCCCAAGAATGTTAGGAGCTTGGAAGGGAACCCCAGGAATGAGATCCAGAGGCTGCAGGGGGAGATGGAGGGAGCCAAGGCTCAGGGGAGCTCCTGCCCTGCCTCCCCTGCCCTGGGCAGTGGAGGATAGGAGCCCAAGAATGTTAGGAGCTTGGAAGGGAACCCCAAGAATGAGATCCAGAGGCTGCAGGGGGAGATCAAAGGGGACAAGGCCCAGGTGAGCTCCTGCCCTGCCTCCCCTGCCCTGGGCAGGGGGAGAGGGTTGGAAGGGAGCAGCAAGAATGAGATCCAGAGGCTGCAGGGGGAGATGGAGGGAGCCAAGGCTCAGGTGAGCTCCTGCCCTGCCTCCCCTGCCTTGGGCAGGGGGGCACAGGGGCACAGAAGGGTAGGGGGTTGGAAGGGAACCCCAGGAATGAGATCCAGAGGCTGCAGGGGGAGATGGAGGGAGCCAAGGCTCAGGGGAGCTCCTGCCCTGCCTCCCCTGCCCTGGGCAGGGGGAGAGGGTTGGAAGGGAGCAGCAAGACTGAGATCCAGAGGCTGAAGGGGGAGATGGAGGGGGCCAAGGCTCAGGGGAGCTCCTGCCCTGCCTCCCCTGCCCTGGGCAGTGGAGGATAGGAGCCCAAGAATGTTAGGAGCTTGGAAGGGAACCCCAAGAATGAGATCCAGAGGCTGCAGGGGGAGATGGAGGGGGCCAAGGCTCAGGGGACCTCCTGCCCTGCCTCCCCTGCTGCTGGAGGCACAGAAGGGTAGGGGCTTGGAAGGGAGCACCAAGAATGAGATCAACCTCAAGATCCAGAGGTCTCAGGGGGAGATCAAGGGGGACAAGGCTCAGGTGAGCACCTGCCCTGCCTCCCCTGCTCTGGGCAGGGGGAGAGGGTTGGAAGGGAGCAGCAAGACTGAGATCCAGAGGCTGCAGGGGGAGATGGAGGGAGCCAAGGCCCAGGTGAGCTCCTGCCCTGCCTCCCCTGCTCTGGGCAGAGGGGCACAGGGGCACAGAAGGGTAGGGGGGTTGGAAGGGAACCCCAAGAATGAGATCAACCTCAAGATCCAGAAGCTCCAACACCCAGCTGGGTTTGGGATGGCTTCAGAGGTGGAGACTTCACCTCTCTGGTGGTGCTCCAGCACCTTTCAATTAAGGGAGTTCCTGGATCCCTGGAATGCTGTGGGTTGGACAGGACCTCAAAGGTCCTCCAGCTGCAAGGAGATGGGGAGGGCAGGGACACCTCCCCCCAGACCAGGTCGCTCAAGGCTTCATCCAGCAGCAGCAGCAAGAGTCCTGGGGGGGGTCATAGAATCCTCTGGGCTGGGAATCCCTCAGCCCAACCATCCTCCAGGGCTGGGGCTCACCCACAGCCCCCAGCAGCACAGCTCTGCTGCTCTGAAACCCCTCCAGAGGCTGCCCCCCTCCCTGTGGCCCTGCATCTGGCAGCAGCAGCTTGGGGGTGGCTGCCGTGGGTCACCTCAAGAGCTGCCACAGCTCTGCTGGAGGGGAGCAGCTCCTGTGGGCCAGGGGCTGCTGAGGGACAGCTGAGCACAAGCCCTGAGGGAGCTGGGAGCACAGGAGGGAAGGGATCCAGGGCCAGGCTGCACCTCCCAGGCACACACACTCGTGGAGTCACAGGGTGGTGAGGTTGGAAGGGACCTCTGGAGAGCATCCAGACCAAGCCCCCTGCTCCAGCAGGGGCACCCAGAGCAGCTCACACAGGAACACAGCCAGGAGGGGGCCTTGAAAGCCTTCCAGAGAAGGAAACTCCCCAAGAACACATCCAGGGGGGGTTGGAAGCTCTCCACAGGAGGAGACTCCACCACCTCTCTGGGCAGCCTGCTCCAGGGCCTCCAGCAGCCTCAAAGTCAAGAAGTTTCTCCCTGAAGTCCAGGTGGAGCCTCCTGGCTTCCAGTTTGTGTCCCTTGCTCCTGGCCCTGGGCACCACTGAGGAGATCCCAGCCCCATCCTCAGCTCCCTTCAGGCATTCAGATGCACTCCTTGCAGCCTCCTGCTCCTGGGCCCACTGCCCACTCCCTGCTCTGCAGGTGGCACCAGGGCTGGGCACAGAGGAGGACTTCCCAGCCCCATCCTCAGCTCCCTTCAGGCATTCAGATGCACTCCTTGCAGCCTCCTGCTCCTGGGCCCCCTGCCCACTCCCTGCTCTGCAGGTGGCACCAGGGCTGGGCACAGAGGAGGACTTCCCAGCCCCATCCTCAGCTCCCTTCAGACATTCAGATGCACTCCTTGCAGCCTCCTGCTCCTGGGCCCACTGCCCACTCCCTGCTCTGCAGGTGGCACCAGGGCTGGGCACAGAGGAGGACTTCCCAGCCCCATCCTCAGCTCCCTTCAGGCATTCAGATGCACTCCTTGCAGCCTCCTGCTCCTGGGCTCCCTGCCCACTCCCTGCTCTGCAGAAGGTGGCACCAGGGCTGGGCACAGAGGAGGACTTCCCAGCCCTGGGGGACCTTCTGTTTGCTTTCTCCAGGGGCCCTCCAGGCCTTTATCTGAGGGCTGGTGGAAAGCAGAGCAGGGAGCACTGCCTGGGGCCCTGCTGAAGCCTGGCTGTGGATCAGCAGGGTGCAGAGAGCTGGAGATAAGCCTCTGTGACTCAGCCCTCGGTGTTTATTTGGTTTCAGGGCAGGGAGGCTTCAGCACACACTGAGCAGAAGCCAAGAGCTGCCCAACAGCAGGGCCCTTGAATGATGGATGAGGCTCCAAAGCACCAATGTTCCCCCTGGGCCCTTCCTGCCAAACAGGAGGCTCCATGGAGCTGCAGGGGCCACAGCTGAGGGTGGAACACAGCAGGTTCCACCTCAGCATCAGGAGAAACCTCTTTGGTGAGAGGCTGCAGGAGGCCTGCAGCAGGCTGCCCAGAGAGGTTGTGGAGTCTTCCTCTCTGGAGGCTTCCAAGCCCTACCTGGCTGTGTTGCTGTGTGCCCTGCCCTGGGTGCCCCTGCTCTGGCAGGGGGTTGGCCTGGGTGCTCTCCAGAGGTCCCTTCCAGCCCCACAGGGGTGCTCTGGGGCAGCTCTGGGCTGCTGCTTAAGGCCAGGGGTGCTCAGGGGAGCAGCTGGCTGTGAACAAGCCCTGGGGAATAATCAGGGAGTCCTGGAGTGGGTTGGGGGTGGAAGGGAGCCCAAAGCTCAGCCAGCTCCAAGCCCCTGCCCTGCCCAGGGACACCTCCCCCCAGCCCAGGCTGCTCAGGGCCTCATCCAGCCTGGCCCTCAGCACCTCCAGGCAGGAGGCAGCCACAGCCTCCCTGGGCAGCCTGTGCCAGGCTCTCCCCAGCCTCACCCTCAAGACTTTCTTCCTCCTGATGTCCAAACTTCCTCTACCCTGCTCCAGCTCCAATCCATTGCTCCTCATCCTGGCACTGCAAGGGAAGAGTTAGGTTGGGTCCTGCTCCAGCTCCAATCCATTGCTCCTCATCCTGGCACTGCAAGGGGAGAGTTAGGTTGGATCCTGCTCCAGCTTCACTCCATTGCACCTCCTTTGCATCCTGTGTGGCACAGTGTCGCCTGTGTCCACCTCTCCTGACCCAGGCTGAGCCTTGTGTGCCCCTTGTGTGTGGCTCTGAGCAACCTGATCCAGTCTGAGGTGTCCCTGTCCATGGCAGGGGGGGTTGGAGCTGGCTGAGCCTTGAGGCTGGAGCTGGCTGAGGCTGGAGCTGGCTGAGCCTTGAGGCTGGAGCTGGTTGAGGCTGGAGCTGGTTGAGGCTGGAGCTGGTTGAGGCTGGAGCTGGCTGAGCCTTGAGGCTGGAGCTGGCTGAGCCTTGAGGCTGGAGCTGGCTGAGCCTTGAGGCTGGAGCTGGTTGAGGCTGGAGCTGGCTGAGCCTTGAGGCTGGAGCTGGCTGAGCCTTGAGGCTGGAGCTGGCTGAGCCTTGAGGCTGGAGCTGGCTGAGCCTGGAGCTGGCTGAGCCTTGAGGCTGGAGCTGGCTGAGCCTTGAGGCTGGAGCTGGCTGAGCCTTGAGGCTGGAGCTGGCTGAGCCTGGAGCTGGCTGAGCCTTGAGGCTGGAGCTGGCTGAGCCTTGAGCCTGGAGCTGGCTGAGGCTGGAGCTGGCTGAGCCTGGAGCTGGCTGAGCCTTGAGGCTGGAGCTGCCTGAGGCTGGAGCTGGCTGAGCCTTGAGGCTGGAGCTGGCTGAGCCTTGAGGCTGGAGCTGGCTGAGCCTTGAGGCTCCTTCCACCCCTGACAGTTCCATGTCCCATGGGCACCAGTGCCCTCCAGAGGAGGTGAGATGCCCACTGCTGTACCCTGCTGTGCCCCTGCAGCGTGCCAAGCTGGAGGCTTCCATCGCTGAGGCCGAGGAGCGCGGGGAGCTGGCAGTCAAGGACGCCAAGGCCAAGCTGGCAGAGCTGGAGGCTGCCCTGCAGAAGGCCAAGCAGGACATGGCCAGGCAGCTGAGGGAGTACCAGGAGCTGATGAACGTCAAGCTGGCCCTGGACATCGAGATTGCAACCTACAGGAAGCTGCTGGAGGGAGAGGAGAGCAGGTGAGGAGAACCTGTGGGGCTTGGAAGGATGCAGCTCTTTGTCCCCATCCCTTGGGGGCACTGTGAGGAGCCAGCTCCAGGTCCTCCAAGGACAGAGAGAGGAGGAAAGCCTTGGTTGAAACTGAGTTTGGGGCCTGAAAAGTCATAGGATCAGAGAATGAGTTGGGTTGGGTTGGGTTGGGTTGAGTTCAGTTGGGTTGAGTTGGGCTGAATTGGATTGGGTGGGGTTGGGTTGGGTTGGGTTGAGTTGGGTTGTGTTGAATTGGGTTGGATTGGGTTGGATGAGTTAGATTGGGTGGAGCTGAGTTGGGTTGGGTTGAATTGGGTTGGATTGAGTTGGTCGGGTTGGGTGGAGTGGGTTGACTTGATTTGTGTTGGGTTGAGTTGGGTTGGGTGGAGTGGGTCGAGTTGGGTTGGATTGGGTCAGGTTGGGTTGGATTGGGTCAGGTTGGGTTGAGTTGGGTTGGATTGGGTCAGGTTGGGTCAGGTTGGGTTGGATTGGGTCAGGTTGGGTCGGATTGGGTTGGATTGGGTCAGGTTGGGTCGGATTGGGTTGGATTGGGTCAGGTTGGGTCGGATTGGGTTGGATTGGGTCAGGTTGGGTTGGATTGGGTCAGGTTGGGTTGGATTGGGTTGGATTGGGTCAGGTTGGGTTGAGTTGGGTTGGATTGGGTCAGGTTGGGTTGAGTTGGGTTGGATTGGGTCAGGTTGGGTTGAGTTGGTTGAGTTGGGTTGGGTGGAGTTGGGTTGGGTTGAGTTGGATTGGGTGGGGTTGGGTGGAGTTGGTAGAGTTGGGTTGGATTGGGTGGGGTTGGGTTGAGTTGGGTTGTGTTGAGTTGGATTGGGTGGGGTTGGGTTGGGTGGGGTTGGTCGAGTTGGGTTGGGTGGGGTTGGGTTGGGTGGGGTTGGGTTGGGTTGGTCGAGTTGGGTTGGGTTGAGTTGGATTGGGAGGGGTTGGGTCGGGTTGGGTGGGGTTGGGTCGGGTTGGGTTGAGTTGGTTGGATTGGGTGGGGTCGAGTTGGGTTGGGTGGAGTTGGGTTGGGTCGAGCTGGGTTGGGTGGAGTTGGGTTGGGGTAGTTTGTGTTGGGTTGGGTCGGGTTGGGTTGGGTGGAGTTGGGTTGGGTTGGGTGGAGTTGAATTGGGTTGGTTTGGGTTGGGTTGGGTGGAGTTGGGTTGGGTTGGGTGGAGTTGAGTTGGGTTGGTTCGGGTTGGGTTGGGTTGGGTGGAGTTGAATTGGGTTGGGTTGGGTTGGGTGGAGTTGGGTTGGGTCGGGTTGGGTTGGGTGGAGTTGAATTGGGTTGGTTTGGGTTGGGTTGGGTGGAGTTGGGTTGGGTGGAGTTGGGTTGGGTGGAGTTGGGTTGGGTCGGGTTGGGTTGGGTGGAGTTGGGTTGGGTTGGGTTGGGTGGAGTTGGGTCGGGTTGGGTTGGGTGGAGTTGAGTTGGGTTGGGGGAAAATTTGGTATTTAGGGAGGCAAATTTGTTACTTTGGGGAAAATTTGGTACTTTGGGAGCAAATTTTGGTTATTTTGGGGGGAAAATGTGGCACTTTGGGTGGGAAATTTGATCCTTTGGGAGGAAAAGTTGGTGTTTTGGGTGGAAAATTTGGTCCTTTGGGAGGAAGATTTGGTCCTTTGGGAGGAAGATTTGGTCCTTTGGGAGGAAGATTTGGTCCTTTGGGGGCAAAGGCTGTGGAAAATGTGGAAGTTTTCCACTTGCTGCTGGCTGCAGTGGCAGAAAAGCTCCCAGCAGCTCCAACCCCCCCTGGGCTTAGGACTAAGCCTCTGTGCCCTGCCAGCACCCCCAGGCTGAGAGCAGAGCTGGCAGCTGCAGGGCCACAGGCAGCACTGAGCAGCTCTGAGGCCTCTCTGCCATTGTCCTCACCCTCAGCCCTGGGGGGGATGACTGAATAAGGCCAACCCTAACCCCTCCTCCTCCTCCTCCTCTCTGTGTTCTGCTTCCCCCCCAGGCTGGCTGGAGATGGAGTTGGCAACGTCAACATCTGTGAGTTGAGCCTGGGACTGCTGGGCTTTGGCTCCCAGCCCTGTGCCTGCAGAAGGTGCAGCTGGAGAGCAGCTGGGGCTGCAGGCAGGAGCCTCACAGTGTCCTGCCTCAGCTCCTTGCCTCCCAGGTGGCCACCTCCTGCCATGGGAGCCTCTGAGAGAGGAGCTGACAGCAGTGGTGGCTCCTTGGGAGGCTTCAGCTCTGTGAGATCAGAGTCTCAGGGGATTGTTGAGGTTGGAGAAGCTCTCTGAGGGCATCCAAGCAGCAACCCAACCCTTCCATGGCCTCCAAACCATGGCCACAGGTGCCATAGCCACAGGGTCCCAGAGCCCCTCCAGGCCTGGGCACTCCACCAGCACCTCCCTGGGCAGCCTGGGCCAGGCTTGCAGAACCCTTCCAGGGGAGAAGTTTCTCCTCAGGGCCAAGCTGAGCCTGCCCTGGGGCAGCCTGAGGCCATCTCCTCTGCTCCTGGCCCTTGGCCCAAGAGCCCAACCCCCCCCTGGCCCCAGCCTCCTCTCAGGCACTTGCAGGGAGCCAGGAGGTCTCCCCTCAGCCTCCTCTCCCCCAGCCTCAACCCCCCCAGCTCCCTCAGCTGCTCCTCCCCAGCCCCTTCCTTAGCTCCTTCCCCAGCTCCCTTGCCCTTCCCTGGCCCTGCTGCAGCCCTCCAACTCCTCCTGGCCCTGAGGGGCCCAAGGCTGCCCCCAGGCTGCCAGCTGTGCCCAGCCCAGGGGCTCCATCCCTGCCCTGCTGCTGCAGAGGTGACATTCAGGAGCTGCCATTGCAGCTTCTGGACCTTGCCCGGACCCTGGACAGGTCCTGGTGCCTCAGAGCCGTTGTGCACAGCCCCAGCCCCTAGAGGTGAGCTGGGTGAGGTTCTCCCTGCTGCAGGAGGTCCTGAGCCAGGCTGGGTGCTGGAGGAGGGGAGGAGCTCCTCAGCCCTCCCATGCCCCTGCCCTGGCACTGAGATGCCCTGGGGCCAAGGGAGGGCAAAGAGGTTCAGTGTTTGCAGCAGGCCCTGGAGAGCTCTCCCCTGGCCGCTGCACTTCACAGAAGGCCTCTCTGGGAGGCTGCCAGGGCTGGGGGGGAGGTCCCCTGCTGCTCACCTGCGGTTTGCTGCTCTCTGTCTTGCAGCTGTGGTCAGCTCCAGCGGGGCAGGAAGCTACGGCAGCTCCGGCGGACTCCTGGCAGGAGGCATCGGAGGAGGCCTGAGCCTGGGGGCAGGGATGGGCAGCGGGGCCCTGGGCTTCACCTCGGGGGGCAGCTCCAAGTCCTACACCATCACCACCACCTCCTCCAGCAGGAGAAGCATCAGGAAGTAACCACAGGGAGGGCAGAGGGAAACCACAGAGGAGAAAGAGCCTTGGAGGCTTCTCTGGGGCACCCTGGAGGCTGCATCTGTAGGGACCCCTTGGAGGCTGCACCTCTGGGACCCCTTGGAGGCTGCATCTGTAGGGGCACCCTGGAGGCATCTCTGGGACCCCTGGGAGGCTGCATCTGTAGGGACCCCTTGGAGGCTGCATCTGTAGGGGCACCCTGGAGGCTTCTCTGGGACCCCTGGGAGGCTGCATCTGTAGGACCCCCTTGGAGGCTGCATCTGTAGGGACCCCTTGGAGGCTGCACCTCTGGGACCCCTTGGAGGCTGCATCTGTAGGGGCACCCTGGAGGCTTCTCTGGGACCCCTGGGAGGTTGCATCTGTAGGGGCACCCTGGAGGCTGCATGTGTAGGACCCCCTTGGAGGCTGCACCTCTAGGGCACCTTGGCTGCAGTGAGGAAGGAGCTGGAGTGAGCCCCACCAGGGTGGCCCTGCCAGCCCCCCCCCCCCCAAGGCTTCCTCCTACCCTCTGGAGCTTGCAGAAGGTCATAGAATGGTTTGGGGTGGAAGGGACCTTAAAGCTCATCCAGTTCCAAGCCCCTCCTCCCACTCCTCCAACCTGGCCCACCCCAGGGGTGAGCCTGTGGGGTGAAATTCACCCAGGGAAGCAGTGGGGAGAAAGCTTTTGTGGCCCTGGGGGCTGCTCAGGGCTGGATTTCCTCCTCTGAAGGGCAAAGCAAAGCAGAAGAGTCCCAGGAGGTGACCTCCCTCAGCACAGCCTGGAAGGTTTGGCTCCTCAGGACCCCCCAGCCCTGGGCTCAGCTTTCAGCCTGGGCTTTGGTTCCTCAAAGAGCAGCCAAGAGGAAAGCCCTGAAAGGCCTTTGGGCTCCTCCTGATGAGCCCAGGAGGGGAATTCAGCCAAGCAGCTCTGACTGGAGCTGCTCTCTGCCACAGAGGTTCACTTGGAGGTCCTTCATGGCCCAGAGAGCCATCACCATCCTCCCCCCCACCCTGTCCTCCTCAGAAACCAGCCCCAAAGCCTGGGGGAGGGGAAGTTGCCTACAGCTGCCAGCCTTGGGGTGTCTCTTTGGGACCCCCCAGAGGGGGTCTGGTGCCTTCCCTAGGGCCAGAAAAGGAAGCATGGGTGGCTGAGGCCCCATGGCAGCCACTGCTGGGTCCTGCCAGAGTGGGTCTCCAGCTTCAGGCATCTTCTGGTTCCTGCCCCCAGAAAGGGTCTTCAGCTCCAGGGGCCCCCAGCCAGCTCCTCCCTGCAGCAGCAGAGTGGATCAGTGCCTCCCAGAACTGTGGGGTCTCAGCCCCAGGCATGTCCTAGAAGCCTTGGCTCTGGCTGATGTCTTTTTTGTCACCTGAGACCTCAGCAAGAGGCTCTGAATAAAGTTTCCTTCTTGTGTGCTCCTTCAGACCCAGCTGAGTTTCTTCTCTGGGCTGCCCTGGCTGCTTAGGAGCTCTGCAGAGCATCCAGGGCTGTCCCCTCCTGTCCCCAGAGCTCTGGAGAGGATCCAAGGCTGTCCCCAGGGCTCTGCAGAGCATCCAGGGCTGTCCCCTCCTGTCCCCAGGGCTCTGCAGAGCATCCAATGCTGTCCCCTCCTGTCCCCAGGGCTCTGGAGAGCATGCAGGGCTGTCCCCTCCTGTCCCTAGAGCTCTGGAGAGGATCCAGGGCTGTCCCCTCCTGTCCCTAGAGCTCTGGAGAGGATCCAAGGCTGTCCCCTCCTGTCCCCAGAGCTCTGCAGAGCATCCAGGGCTGTCCCCTCCTGTCCCCAGAGCTCTGCAGAGCATCCAGGGCTGTCCCCTCCTGTCCCCAGAGCTCTGGAGAGGATCCAAGGCTGTCCCCAGGGCTCTGCAGAGCATCCAGGGCTGTCCCCTCCTGTCCCCAGGGCTCTGCAGAGCATCCAGGGCTGTCCCCTCCTGTCCCCAGGGCTCTGCAGAGCATCCAGGGCTGTCCCCTCCTGTCCCTAGAGCTCTGCAGAGCATCCAGGGCTGTCCCCTCCTGTCCCCAGGGCTCTGCAGAGCATCCAGGGCTGTCCCCTCCTGTCCCTAGAGCTCTGCAGAGCATCCAAGGCTGTCCCCTCCTGTCCCCAGAGCTCTGGAGAGCATCCAGGGCTGTCCCCTCCTGTCCCCAGAGCTCTGGAGAGGATCCAAGGCTGTCCCCAGGGCTCTGCAGAGCATCCAGGGCTGTCCCCTCCTGTCCCCAGAGCTCTGGAGAGGATCCAGGGCTGTCCCCAGGGCTCTGCAGAGCATCCAGGGCTGTCCCCTCCTGTCCCCAGAGCTCTGCAGAGCATTCAGGGCTGTCCCCTCCTGTCCCTAGAGCTCTGCAGAGCATCCAGGGCTGTCCCCTCCTGTCCCCAGGGCTCTGCAGAGCATCCAGGGCTGTCCCCTCCTGTCCCCAGAGCTCTGGAGAGGATCCAAGGCTGTCCCCTCCTGTCCCCAGAGCTCTGGAGAGGATCCAAGGCTGTCCCCAGGGCTCTGCAGAGCATCCAGGGCTGTCCCCTCCTGTCCCCAGAGCTCTGCAGAGCATCCAGGGCTGTCCCCTCCAAGTCCTCCTGGCCCTGAGGAGCCCAAGGCTGCCCCCAGGCTGCCAGCTGTGCCCCCCCAGTGCCCAGCCCAGGGGCTCCATCCCTGCCCTGCTGCTGCTGCCCACAGCACTGCTGCTGCAGCCCAGGCTGCTGGTGGCCTCCTTGCCCCCCTGGGCCCCCCCTGGCTCCTCTCCAGCTGCTGACACCAACCCCCCCCCAGCTCCTTTTCCCTTGGGGCAGCTCCCAGCCCCTCTGCCCCCAGCCTGCAGCCTTCCTGGGGTGGTTGTGAGCCAAGGGCAGGACCCAGACCCTTGGGCTGGGTGAACCTCATCCCCTTGGCTGCAGGGCAGGGTCTGTGTTCCCCATCCCAAATGAACCCTTCCAAGCTCTTTAGGGTTACCAACTCTGTGCTCCAAAAGCCAGAGTGGGACCTACCTCTGCTTGGGCTTGTGGCCAGAGGGCCTCCTGGGCACTCATCCTGGACTGGTCCCAAGCCTCAGCTTGGCAAACCCCCAAAAGGTTTCAGCATTGCCCCTTGGGGAGCCCTGTGCCCAGGGCCCTTCAGGGTCCTCCTCCTCTCCAGGATGGGATGGGGAAGAGGAGGGTGGAGTGGAGGAGAGCTCCAAAGGAAGCTTGGGGTTGGAAGGGACCTTCCAAGGTCATCACTGCAAGCCCCAGGGCAGGCAGATGGCAGCTCTGAAGCTGAGGCAGAGCAGGGTTGGAGTGGAGCTGAGGAAGAAGTTCTTCAGTGGGAGGCTGCTGAGACTCTGGCAGAGGCTGCCCTGGGAGGCTGAGAGCCCCCAGCACAGGGAGGACCTGGAGCTGCTGGAGAGGCTCCAGAGGAGGCCACCAAGAGGAGCAGAGGCTGCAGAGCCTCCCCTGTGGGGCCAGGCTGGGAGGGTTCATCTTAGCATCATCATAGGCAGGGGTTGGAAGGGACCACAAGGATCATCCAGTTCCAACCCCCCTGGCATGGGCAGGGACACCCCACACAGGCTGGCCAGAGAGTTGGGGCTGTGGTGCCTGGAGAAGGCTCCAGGAGAACCTCAGAGCAGCTGCCAGGAGCTGCAGAGGCTCCAGGAGGGCTGGGCAGGGACCTGGGATGAGGGCTGGGGGTGGCAGGGTGAGGGGAGATGGATTGGAGCTGGGAGAGGAGAGATTGAGAGGGGAGAGGAGGAAGTGAGGCTGGGGAGAGCCTGGCACAGGCTGCCCAGGGAGGCTGTGGCTGCCTCCTGCCTGGGGGTGCTGAGGGCCAGGCTGGATGAGGCCCTGAGCAGCCTGGGCTGGGGGAAGGGGTCCCTGGGCAGGGCAGGGGCTTGGTTCCAGCTGATGTTGAAGGAACCTCCCAACCTGAGCCACGCTGTGCTCTTCTTCACCTCATCCCAAGATGACTCCTGGGGGTGAAGCCCAGGCTGGCCCAGGAGCTGCCCAGGAGCCTCTCAGGGTCCTTTGGACTGCAGTTTATTGAAGGGGTTGCACAGAGCAGGAGCAGCAGGGGAGGAGGAAGGAGCTGCTTACACCTGGGCACAGCCTCCTCCAAGCCTCCTCCTGGCCTCCCTCCCCCCCTCCCATGACAAGAGAAGGGAAAAGCCCACCCAGAGCTAAGGCCAAAGGAGGTGAAGCAGAGAAGCTTCTCCAGCTGCCCCCTGCTGCCCCTCCTGGCTTTGCTCTTCCTCTGTGCTTAAGCTCTGTCGCTAAGCTCACCCTGGGGGGGGGGAAGGAGAGGAGCTGAGAGGAGGACTCTGCACGGTCCTGAGGCTTCCATCCTCTGGGCAGGTGAGGGACTGGAAGCACTGAGCCAAACCTCTCACCTCTGGGGGATGGAGGCCAGCCCTGGGTGCAGGGAGAGCTGGGGAGCCCTGGGGTGGGGGATGGAGACCAACCCTGGGGTGGGCAATGGAGACCAACCCTGGGGTGGGTAATGGAGACCAACCCTGGGGTGGGCAATGGAGACCAACCCTGGGTGCAGAGCTGGGGAGCCCTGGGGTGGGCAATGGAGACCAACCCTGGGTGCAGAGCTGGGGAGCCCTGGGGTGGGGGATGGAGACCAGCCCTGGGGTGGGGAATGGAGACCAACCCTGGGGTGGGCAATGGAGACCAACCCTGGGGTGGGCAATGGAGACCAGCCCTGGGTGCAGGCAGAGCTGGGGAGCCCTGGGGTGGTAGCAGAGTGGTGCAAGAGGACCTGGCAAGCAGCCTCTGGGGGAGATGCTTCACTTCCAGCTCTCCAACCCTTTGGGGACAGCAAAGCCAGCAGTGAGGAGCTGGTTGGTGAGGAGGGAACACAGGAGGTGGTCCCAAGGCCCCTTCTGGTTTCTGTCCCAAGCAGCTGAAGGCAGAGGTCCTCCACTGGGACCCTGGAGCAGGAGGGAGCTCTGGGAAGCTGCAGGCTGAGCTCTGAGGATGGCAGCCAGGGAAGGTTGGCTCCAGAGGCAGCTCAGAGCATCTGGGGAGCAGGGAGAGGCTTTGGGCAGAGGAAGCAACTTGGGGAAACATCTCCCAAAGGCAATGAGGAGCACTGGGAGGAGCTCTGAGCCTGCTGGGAAGCTCCTAAGGGTGGTGGCTTGGATGGGGACAAGGAAGGAGCTAAGGAGGCTGTGGGGAGGGTGGCAGAGTCCCCAGGGATGGAGCTAAGGAGGCTGTGGGGAGGGTGGCAGAGTCCCCAGGGAAGGATTAAGGAGGCTGTGGGGAGGGTGGCAGAGTCCCCAGGGAAGGACTAAGGAGGCTGTGGGGAGGGTGGCAGAGTCCCCAGGGATGGAGCTAAGGAGGCTGTGGGGAGGGTGGCAGAGTCCCCAAGGAAGGAGCTAAGGAGGCTGTGGGGAGGGTGGCAGAGTCCCCAGGGATGGAGCTAAGGAGGCTGTGGGGAGGGTGGCAGAGTCCCCAGGGAAGGACTAAGGAGGCTGTGGGGAGGGTGGCAGAGTCCCCAGGGATGGAGCTAAGGAGGCTGTGGGGAGGGTGGCAGAGTCCCCAGGAATGGAGCTAAGGAGGCTGTGGGGAAGGTGGCAGAGTCCCCAGGGATGGAGCTAAGGAGGCTGTGGGGAGGGTGGCAGAGTCCCCAGGAATGGAGCTAAGGAGGCTGTGGGGAGGGTGGCAGAGTCCCCAGGGATGGAGCTAAGGAGGCTGTGGGGAGGGTGGCAGAGTCCCCAGGGAAGGATTAAGGAGGCTGTGGGGAGGGTGGCAGAGTCCCCAGGGATGGAGCTAAGGAGGCTGTGGGGAGGGTGGCAGAGTCCCCAGGGAAGGAGCTAAGGAGGCTGTGGGGAGGGTGGCAGAGTCCCCAGGGATGGAGCTAAGGAGGCTGTGGGGAGGGTGGCAGAGTCCCCAGGGAAGGATTAAGGAGGCTGTGGGGAGGGTGGCAGAGTCCCCAGGGAAGGATTAAGGAGGCTGTGGGGAGGGTGGCAGAGTCCCCAGGGAAGGATTAAGGAGGCTGTGGGGAGGGTGGCAGAGTCCCCAGGGAAGGAGCTAAGGAGGCTGTGGGGAGGGTGGCAGAGTCCCCAGGGAAGGATTAAGGAGGCTGTGGGGAGGGTGGCAGAGTCCCCAGGGATGGAGCTAAGGAGGCTGTGGGGAAGGTGGCAGAGTCCCCAGGGATGGAGCTAAGGAGGCTGTGGGGAGGGTGGCAGAGTCCCCAGGGAAGGAGCTAAGGAGGCTGTGGGGAGGGTGGCAGAGTCCCCAGGGAAGGATTAAGGAGGCTGTGGGGAGGGTGGCAGAGTCCCCAGGGAAGGAGCTAAGGAGGCTGTGGGGAGGGTGGCAGAGTCCCCAGGGAAGGATTAAGGAGGCTGTGGGGAGGGTGGCAGAGTCCCCAGGGATGGAGCTAAGGAGGCTGTGGGGAGGGTGGCAGAGTCCCCAGGGATGGAGCTAAGGAGGCTGTGGGGAGGGTGGCAGAGTCCCCAGGGAAGGATTAAGGAGGCTGTGGGGAGGGTGGCAGAGTCCCCAGGGAAGGAGCTAAGGAGGCTGTGGGGAGGGTGGCAGAGTCCCCAGGGAAGGATTAAGGAGGCTGTGGGGAGGGTGGCAGAGTCCCCAGGGATGGAGCTAAGGAGGCTGTGGGGAGGGTGGCAGAGTCCCCAGGGAAGGAGCTAAGGAGGCTGTGGGGAGGGTGGCAGAGTCCCCAGGGAAGGATTAAGGAGGCTGTGGGGAGGGTGGCAGAGTCCCCAGGGATGGAGCTAGGGAGGCTGTGGGGAAGGTGGCAGAGTCCCCAGGGAAGGATTAAGGAGGCTGTGGGGAGGCTGTTGGCTTGGTGCTGGCAGCAGGAGGTGGTGCTCAGCCCCTTCAGCTGCCTGCTGCCAGGGCTTAGCTCCTGTAGCTCTTCTGGGTGCTGCTTCTGGACACCAGGCTGATGCTTGAGCTGCTTCCCACGGCAGAGCTGAAGCCCCCAGCCAGGCAGCTGCTGCCCCCCGTGCTGAGCCTGCTGCCCAGGCCTGAGCCCAGCCCCAGCAGGGTCCCTGCTCCGTGGCTGCTGCCTGAGGACACCACAGCTGCGAAGGGAAGCCATGGCCTGAGGGTTACCTGGCCTGGAAGGGTCCTGAGCCCTTCCCTGCCTTTGCTTTCACAGGGCCAGGGCTTGGACAACCTCCCCCTGCTTGCATCCCCTGCTCCTCCTGCTCTGCAGCATCCCCCTGGGCTGCCCTGGGGCAGATGAGACCCCCAGGGACACCTGAGCCCCCCCAGGGACACCTGAGCCCCCCAGGGAGAGGGGCAGATGAGACCCCCAGGGACACCTGAGCCCCCCCAGGGACACCTGAGCCCCCCCAGGGAGAGGGGCAGATGAGACCCCCAGGGACAGGGGCAGATGAGCCCCCCCAGGGGCAGATGAGCCCCCCCAGGGAGAGGGGCAGATGAGCCCCCCAGGGACACCTGAGCCCCCCAGGGAGAGGGGCAGATGAGCCCCCCAGGGACACCTGAGGCCCCCAGGGACACCTCAGCCCCCCCAGGGACACCTGAGCCCCCCCAGGGAGAGGGACACCTGAGGGCCCCAGGGACACCTCAGCCCCCTCAGGGACACCTGAGCCCCCCCAGGGACACCTGAGCCCCCCCAGGGAGAGGGGTAGATGAACCCCCAAGGGAGAGGGGCAGATGAGCCCCCCCAGGGACACCTGAGCCCCCTCAGGGACACCTGAGCCCCCCCAGGGACACCTGAGCCCCCCCAGGGTGAGGCTCAGTGCACCAAAGCTTCCAGGCTGATCAGAGCAAAGCTCTGGGGCTCCCTTGGCCTCCCCCCAGTGCCCTGTGGAGCCCTCAGCTCCCTGCTGCTGCCCAGGGGGTGCCCAGCTCAGGCTCCTGGCCCTGCCCTCAGCTCCAGCAGCAGCCCAAGGAATCCTCAGCTGGCTGCTGCTGAGCCCAGGGGGCCCCAGAGAGGCACTGGGGCTGCACCAAGACCTCCAAGCTCACCCAGCCCAACCCTTCCCCAGCCCTACCCAGGCTGGGGCTGAGCCCTGGCCCTCAGCACCACAGCTGCAGGGCTTTGAAACCTCCCCCCCAGGGCTGGGGGCTCCAGCACCTCCCTGGGCAGCCTGGGCCAGGCTTGGACAACCCTCAAGGGGCCACAAGAGCCATGGCCACAGGGTCCTGGAGCCCCTCCAGGCATGGGGACTCCACCAGCAGCTCCCTGGGCAGCCTGGGCCAGGCTTGCAGAACCCTTCCAGGGCAGAAGTTTCTCCTCAGGGCCAAGCTGAGCCTGCCCTGGGGCAGCCTGAGGCCATCTCCTCTGCTCCTGGCCCTTGGCCCTTGGCCCAGGAGCCCACCCCCCACCCTGGCTCCAGCCTCCTCCCCACTCCCAGCCCCCCCAGGGGAGCTGCAGAGGACATCAGCAGGGATTTCACTTACAAACATTGACTGCTCCAAGCCCTTCTCCTGCCAGCCTGCAAGAGAGAGAGAGGAGAGGGAAGTGAGGAGTGGTCCTCTCAGGAGCGCTCCAAGCCCCAGGGCAGGATGCCTGGGGGGTGCTGAGGGCTGCTGCTGAGCAGCAGGAGGGAGGTGAAGCCACAGCCAGAGCTGTGTGGGGCATGGGGAGGCTCTCTGTGGGGTGCTGTGGCTCTCCCCTCACTTGTGGCAAGGGAAGCATGGAAATGAGCCTGGGTTTGGGCAGGACCTGGTGGGGGAGGTCCCTGCTCACTGCAGGGGGCTTGGACTAAAGGGTCTCCAAAGGTCCCTTCCAAGCCAAACCCTTCTGTGCCTCTAGGAAGGACATCAGGGGCTGGAGCAGAGGGGCTGGGAGCTGCCCTGGGGGGAAAGGAGCTGGGGGGGGGTTGGTGTCAGCAGGGGGAGGGGAGCCAGGGGGGGCCCAGGGGGACAAGGAGGCCACCAGCAGCCTGGGCTGCAGCAGCAGTGCTGTGGGCAGCAGCAGCAGGGCAGGGATGGAGCCCCTGGGCTGGGCACTGGGGGGGCACAGCTGGCAGCCTGGGGGCAGCCTTGGGCTCCTCAGGGCCAGGAGGACTTGGAGGGCTGCAGCAGGGCCAGGGAAGGGCAAGGGAGCTGGGGAGGGAGCTGGGGGGGTTGAGGCTGGAGGAGAGGAGGCTGAGGGGAGACCTCCTGGCTCCCTGCAAGTGCCTGAGAGGAGCCTGGAGCCAGGGGGGTTGGGCTCTGGGGCCAAGGGCCAGGAGCAGAGGAGATGGCCTCAGGCTGCCCCAGGGCAGGCTCAGCTTGGCCCTGAGGAGAAACTTCTCCCCTGGAAGGGTTCTGCAAGCCTGGCCCAGGCTGCCCAGGGAGGTGCTGGTGGAGTGCCCAGGCCTGGAGCTGCTCCAGAGCCCTGTGGCCATGGCTTGGTGGCCATGGTGGGGCTGGGCTGCTGCTTGGCCTGGATGACCTTGGAGGTGGCCTCCAGCTGAATGCTTTCCCTGCTTTGGGTTGCAGGGCAGCCACCCACCTGCACTCCTCCCCCTCCAGCAGCTTCCTGTAGGTTGCAATCTCGATGTCCAGGGCCAGCTTGACGTTCATCAGCTCCTGGTACTCCCTCAGCTGCCTGGCCAGGTCCTGCTTGCCCTTCTGCAGGGCAGCCTCCAGCTCTGCCAGCTTGCCCCTGGCGTCCTTCAGGGCCAGCTCCCCGCGCTGCTCGGCGCCGGCGATGGAGCTCTGCAAGCTGCTGCACTGCAGGAGGTGCAGCGGGGCCTGGGGACTGCTGCCTGGCCTTGCACCCTCAGGGCCAAGCCTCCTGGCCAGGGCTCCCCAGGGGGCTCCCCAGGGGGCTCCCCAGGGGGCTGCAGGTGCCCCCAGCTCTGGCTGGGCTCAGGCGGGGAAGCAGCTTGGGGTGGAAGGGACCCCCGAGGCTGCCAGGGGCTGGGAAGGGACCCCCGAGGCTGCCAGGGGCTGGGAAGGGACCCCTGAGGCTGCCAGGGCTGGGAAGGGACCCCTGAGGCTGCCAGGGGCTGGGAAGGGACCCCTGAGGCTGCCAGGGCTGGGAAGGGACCCCCGAGGCTGCCAGGGGCTGGGAAGGGACCCCCTGAGGCTGCCAGGGGCTGGGAAGGGACCCCCGAGGCTGCCAGGGGCTGGGAAGGGACCCCCGAGGCTGCCAGGGGCTGGGAAGGGACCCCCGAGGCTGCCAGGGGCTGGGAAGGGACCCCTGAGGCTGCCAGGGCTGGGAAGGGACCCCCGAGGCTGCCAGGGGCTGGGAAGGGACCCCTGAGGCTCTCAGGGCTGGGAAGGGACCCCCGAGGCTGCCAGGGCTGGGAAGGGACCCCCGAGGCTCTCAGGGCTGGGAAGGGACCCCCGAGGCTGCCAGGGGCTGGGAAGGGACCCCTGAGGCTCTCAGGGCTGGGAAGGGACCCTGAGGCTGCCAGGGGCTGGGAAGGGACCCCTGAGGCTGCCAGGGGCTGGGAAGGGACCCCTGAGGCTGCCAGGGGCTGGGAAGGGACCCCTGAGGCTGCCAGGGCTGGGAAGGGACCCCTGAGGCTCTCAGGGCTGGGAAGGGACCCTGAGCCTCTCAGGGCTGGGAAGGGACCCCTGAGGCTGCCAGGGCTGGGAAGGGACCCCTGAGGCTGCCAGGGCTGGGAAGGGACCCCCGAGGCTGCCAGGGCTGGGAAGGGACCCCTGAGGCTGCCAGGGGCTGGGAAGGGACCCCTGAGGCTCTCAGGGCTGGGAAGGGACCCTGAGCCTCTCAGGGCTGGGAAGGGACCCCTGAGGCTGCCAGGGCTGGGAAGGGACCCCCGAGGCTCTCAGGGCTGGGAAGGGACCCCCGAGGCTGCCAGGGCTGGGAAGGGACCCCCGAGGCTCTCAGGGCTGGGAAGGGACCCCCGAGGCTGCCAGGGCTGGGAAGGGACCTCTGAGGCTGCCAGGGCTGGGAAGGGACCCCCGAGGCTCTCAGGGCTGGGAAGGGACCCCTGAGGCTGCCAGGGCTGGGAGGGGACCCCCGAGGCTGCCAGGGCTGGGAAGGGACCCCCGAGGCTGCCAGGGCTGGGAAGGGACCCCCGAGGCTGCCAGGGCTGGGAAGGGACCCCCGAGGCTGCCAGGGCTGGGAAGGGACCCCTGAGGCTGCCAGGGGCTGGGAAGGGACCCCCGAGGCTGCCAGGGCTGGGAAGGGTCCCCTGAGGCTGCCAGGGGCTGGGAAGGGACCCCTGAGGCTGCCAGGGCTGGGAAGGGACCCCTGAGGCTGCCAGGGCTGGGAAGGGACCCCTGAGGCTGCCAGGGGCTGGGAAGGGACCCCTGAGGCTGCCAGGGGCTGGGAAGGGACCCCTGAGGCTCTCAGGGCTGGGAAGGGACCCTGAGCCTCTCAGGGCTGGGAAGGGACCCCTGAGGCTGCCAGGGCTGGGAAGGGACCCCCGAGGCTGCCAGGGGCTGGGAAGGGACCCCCGAGGCTGCCAGGGGCTGGGAAGGGACCCCCGAGGCTCTCAGGGCTGGGAAGGGACCCCTGAGGCTGTCAGGGCTGGGAAGGGACCCCTGAGGCTCTCAGGGCTGGGAAGGGACCCCCGAGGCTGCCAGGGCTGGGAAGGGACCCCCGAGGCTGCCAGGGCTGGGAAGGGACCCCTGAGGCTGTCAGGGCTGGGAAGGGACCCCTGAGGCTGCCAGGGCTGGGAAGGGACCCCCGAGGCTGCCAGGGCTGGGAAGGGACCCCTGAGGCTCTCAGGGCTGGGAAGGGACCCCCGAGGCTGCCAGGGCTGGGAAGGGACCCCTGAGGCTCTCAGGGCTGGGAAGGGACCCCCGAGGCTGCCAGGGCTGGGAAGGGACCCCCGAGGCTGCCAGGGCTGGGAAGGGACCCCTGAGGCTCTCAGGGCTGGGAAGGGACCCCTGAGGCTGCCAGGGCTGGGAAGGGACCCCTGAGGCTCTCAGGGCTGGGAAGGGACCCCCGAGGCTGCCAGGGCTGGGAAGGGACCCCCGAGGCTGCCAGGGCTGGGAAGGGACCCCCGAGGCTGCCAGGGGCTGGGAAGGGACCCCCGAGGCTGCCAGGGGCTGGGAAGGGACCCCCGAGGCTGCCAGGGCTGGGAAGGGACCCCTGAGCCTCTCAGGGCTGGGAAGGGACCCCCGAGGCTGCCAGGGCTGGGAAGGGACCCCCGAGGCTGCCAGGGCTGGGAAGGGACCCTGAGCCCTACCTGCTTCTTGACGCTGTCGATCTCGGAGTGCAGCCTCTGCACCCTGCGATTCATCTCCGAGATCTCCAGCTTGGTGCTGTGGAGGTCTTGGCCATGCTGGCCTGCAGTCTGCTGCAGCTCCTCGTACTGGGGAGGGCAGGCACCAGGTCACAGGCAGCAGCTTGGGCTCCTTGCTAGGGGCTGAGGCTGCTCTGCTGCTCTCCTGCCTGCTCTGACTCTTTCCCTGCTCCATCCAAGCTCTTCCTCCTGAGCTCCAGAAGCTTCCCTCCCTCCCTGCCTCCCTTCCTCCCCTGATGCTCCTTGCTCTCACTTTGTCCAAAGGAGCTCTTCAAGTGCCCAAGACACTAAATGAAAGCCCACCCACCCCTCCCTGCCTCTCCACCCTGCCCCCCTCCCTGCCCCCTTCTGCTGGGGCTCCCCAGGGGGAACCAACCCTTGGGGGCAGCCA
Organism: Dryobates pubescens; assembly: GCF_014839835.1. Lineage (NCBI taxonomy): Eukaryota > Metazoa > Chordata > Aves > Piciformes > Picidae > Dryobates > Dryobates pubescens. The sequence goes on from NC_071651.1 coordinate 1,795,323, forward strand.
AGCAGAGGTCCTCTGCCACCTGCTCAGTCCTCACATCCTCACCTTGCTCTGGTACCAGGCCTCTGCCTCAGCCCTGCTCCTGTTGGCAATGTCCTCATACTGAGCCTTGACCTCTGCAATGATGCTGTTGAGGTCCAGGCTCCTGTTGTTGTCCATGGAGAGCACCACAGAGGTGTCAGAGATCTGGGAGCGCATCTGAGACAGCTCCTGCGAGGCAAACTCCTCCTCAGCCCCAGGGGCTTCCTGCTCTGCTTCTCCCAGGGGTGAGGGAGGCACAAGGGGAGGGATGCTGGGGAGCTGCAGCTCCCTCAGGCTGCTTTGAGGGCTGGTGGAAAGCTGCAGCAGGCTGCCCAGGGGTGAGGGAGGCACAGGGGAAGGGATGCTGAGGAGCTGCAGCTCCTTCAGGCTGCTTTGAGGGCTGGTGGAAAGCTGCAGCAGGCTGCCCAGGGGTGAGGGTGGCACAGGGGGAGGGATGCTGAGGAGCTGCAGCTCCTTCAGGCTGCTTTGAGGGCTGGTGGAAAGCTGCAGCAGGCTGCCCAGGGGTGGTGGAGGCACAGGGGGAGGGATGCTGAGGAGCTGCAGCTCCTTCAGGCTGCTTTGAGGGCTGGTGGAAAGCTGCAGCAGGCTGCCCAGGGGTGAGGGAGGCACAGGGGAAGGGATGCTGAGGAGCTGCAGCTCCTTCAGGCTGCTTTGAGGGCTGGTGGAAAGCTGCAGCAGGTTGTCCAGGGGTGGTGGAGGCACAAGGGGAGGGATGCTGAGGAGTTGCAGCTCCCAACAGCTCCCTGAGGCTGCTTTGAGGGCTGGTGGAAAGCTGCAGCAGGCTGCCCAGGGGTGGGGGAGGCACAAGGGGAGGGATGCTGAGGAGCTGCAGCTCCTTCAGGCTGCTTTGAGGGCTGGTGGAACACTGCAGCAGGCTGCCCAGGGGTGGTGGAGGCACAGGGGGAGGGATGCTGAGGAGCTGCAGCTCCTTCAGGCTGCTTTGAGGGCTGGTGGAAAGCTGCAGCAGGCTGCCCAGGGGTGGTGGAGGCACAAGGGGAGGGATGCTGGGGAGCTGCAGCTCCTTCAGGCTGCTTTGAGGGCTGGTGGAACACTGCAGCAGGCTGCCCAGGGGTGGTGGAGGCACAGGGGGAGGGATGCTGAGGAGCTGCAGCTCCTTCAGGCTGCTTTGAGGGCTGGTGGAAAGCTGCAGCAGGCTGCCCAGGGGTGGTGGAGGCACAAGGGGAGGGATGCTGAGGAGCTGCAGCTCCTTCAGGCTGCTTTGAGGGCTGGTGGAACACTGCAGCAGGCTGCCCAGGGGTGGGGGAGGCACAGGGGGAGGGATGCTGAGGAGCTGCAGCTCCTTAAGGCTGCTTTGAGGGCTGGTGGAACGCTGCAGCAGGCTGCCCAGGGGTGGTGGAGGCACAAGGGGAGGGATGCTGAGGAGCTGCAGCTCCTTCAGGCTGCTTTGAGGGCTGGTGGAACACTGCAGCAGGCTGCCCAGGGGTGGGGGAGGCACAGGGGGAGGGATGCTGAGGAGCTGCAGCTCCTTAAGGCTGCTTTGAGGGCTGGTGGAACACTGCAGCAGGCTGCCCAGGGGTGGTGGAGGCACAAGGGGAGGGATGCTGAGGAGCTGCAGCTCCTTCAGGCTGCTTTGAGGGCTGGTGGAACACTGCAGCAGGCTGCCCAGGGGTGGTGGAGGTCTCATCCCTGGGGATACCCAAGGCCAAGCTTGGTGGAGCTCTGCTTGGGGATGTCCCTGCTGAGGGCAGGGGGCTTGGGCTGGGTGACCTCTGAGGCTCCCAGCTGGTGCCAGGGGAAGGAGGAAAAGAGCAGAGCAGAGCTGGGAGGCTGGGGAGGTCCTCACCTCTTCATAGAAGGCTCTCAGGAAGTTGATCTCCTCTGTCAGGGAGCCAACCTTGGTCTCCAGGTCCACCTTGTTCAAATAGGCAGCATCAGCATCCTGGGAGGGACAAGGGGAGAGGCACTGAAGCAAAGCTGCTGCTGCTGCCTGCATCCTTGCTCAGACACCAGCTGCGACTCAGAGACTCAGGGAATGTGCTGGGGATGGAAGGGAACTCAAAGCTCAGCCAGCTCCAAGCCCTGGGTGCCCCTGCTCTGGCAGGGGGTTGGCCTGGGTGCTCTCCAGAGGTCCCTTCCAGCCCCACAGGGGTGCTCTGGGGCAGCTCTGGGCTGCTGCTTAAGGCCAGGGGTGCTCAGGGGAGCAGCTGGCTGTGAACAAGCCCTGGGGAATAATCAGGGAGTCCTGGAGTGGGTTGGGGGTGGAAGGGAGCCCAAAGCTCAGCCAGCTCCAAGCCCCTGCCCTGCCCAGGGACACCTCCCCCCAGCCCAGGCTGCTCAGGGCCTCATCCAGCCTGGCCCTGAGCACCTCCAGGCAGGAAGCAGCCACAGCCTCCCTGGGCAGCCTGTGCCAGGCTCTCCCCAGCCTCACTTCCTCCTCTCCCCTCTCAATCTCTCCTCTCCCAGCTCCAATCCATCTCCCCTCACCCTGCCCCTCCCAGCCCTCATCCCTGGTCCCTGCCCAGCTCTCCTGGAGCCTCTGCAGCTCCTGGCAGCTGCTCTGAGCTCTCCCTGCAGCCTTCCCTTCCAGCCCCAACTCCCTCAGCCCCTCCTTGGAGGATCTTCAACAGCTCCAGGTCCTTCTTGTGTCCTCCCCTTGTCCAGCTCACAGCCATTGCCTCTCCCTCTCAAGAGCTTCCTCCTGATGTCCAACCTCACTCTGCCCTTGCAGGATGGGGAGCAATGGATTGGAGCTGGAGCTGGATCCAACCTCACTCTCCCCTTGGAGGGTCAGGATGAGGAGCAATGGATTGGAGCTGGAGCAGGACCCAACCTAACTCTCCCCTTGGAGGGTCAGGATGAGGAGCAATGGATTGGAGCTGGAGCTGGATCCAACCTCACTCTTCCCTTGCAGGATGAGGAGCAATGGATTGGAGCTGGAGCTGGATCCAACCTCACTCTTCCCTTACAGGATGAGGAGCAATGGATTGGAGCTGGAGCTGGATCCAACCTAAATCTTCCCTTGCAGGATGAGGAGCAATGGATTGGAGCTGGAGCTGGATCCAACCTCACTCTTCCCTTACAGGATGAGGAGCAATGGATTGGAGCTGGAGCTGGATCCAACCTCACTCTTCCCTTGCAGGATGAGGAGCAATGGATTGGAGCTGGAGCAGGACCCAACCTAACTCTCCCCTTGGAGGGTCAGGATGAGGAGCAATGGATTGGAGCTGGAGCTGGATCCAACCTCACTCTTCCCTTACAGGATGAGGAGCAATGGATTGGAGCTGGAGCAGGGTAGAGGAAGTTTGGACATCAGGAGGAAGCTCTGGAGAGTGAGGCTGGGGAGAGCCTGGCACAGGCTGCCCAGGGAGGCTGTGGCTCTGCCCTCCCTGGAGGTGCTGAGGGCCAGGCTGGATGAATCCCTGAGCAACCTTGGGCTGGGGGGAGGTGTCCCTGGGCACGGCAGGGAGGTTGGAGCTGGCTGAGCTTTGGGCTCCCTTCCAACCCAAGCCACTCCATGAATCCCTAAGCAGGAGTTCTGGGCCAGGACTGCCCCAGCTGGGTGTTTCTCCTCCAGGGAAGGAGGACTCCACCTTGGCTGAGGGCTTTGGGCAGCTCGGCACTGCTGGATAAAAAGGATCATTTGCATCCAAATGGCTTTGGTGCCTTCTTTGTTGTTGGGCCTCACCTTCTTCAGCAGGACAAAGTCATTCTCTGCAGCTGTGTGCTTGTTGATCTCCTCTTCATACCTGTGGGAAGGAGGGAGAAGGAAGGAGGGAGAAGGAAGGAGGGAGAAGGAAGGAGGGAGAAGGAAGGAGGGAGAAGGAAGGAGGGAGAAGGAGGGAGGGAGAAGGAGGGAGGGAGAAGGAGGGAGGGAGAAGGAGGGAGGGAGAAGGAGGGAGGGAGAAGGAGGGAGGGAGAAGGAGGGAGGGAGAAGGAGGGAGGGAGAAGGGAGAAGGAGGGAGAAGGGAAGGAGGGAGAAGGAGGGAGAAGGAGGGAGAAGGAGGGGAGAAGGAGGGAGAAGGAGGGAGAAGGAGGGAGAAGGAGGGAGGTGAGCAGCTCATCTCAGCTTCCATACAACCAAGGAAATCCCTCCCTCCATGCAGCTCTGGGAGCCTGTGCAGAGGCTCAAGAGTCTGCTGCCAGGAGGGACATTCACCACTGCTGAGCTTCACCACGAGGAGGAGCAGAGGGCTGGAGCTGCTCTGCTGTGAGCACAGCCTGAGGGAGTTGGGGTTGTGCAGGCTGCAGAGGAGAAGGCTCCCAGGAGACCTTCTGGTGGCCTCCCAGGGGCTGCAGGGGGCTGCAGGAAAGCTGGGGAGGGACTTTGGAGGCTGTCAGGGAGGGAGAGGACTGGGGGGGATGGAGCAGAACTGGAAGTGGGGAGACTCAGCTTGGCTGTGAGGAAGAAGTTGTTGCCCAGGAGGGTGGTGAGAGCCTGGCACAGGCTGCCCAGGGAGGTGGTGGAAGCCTCAGCCCTGGAGGTGCTGAGGGCCAGGCTGGAGGTGGCTGTGAGCAACCTGCTGTGGTGTGAGGGCTCCCTGCCCATGGCAGGGGGTTGGGACTGGCTGAGCCCTGAGCTCCCTTCCAGCCCTCACAGCTCTGTGATTGATTCTCTGATCTGAACTTGCTGACCTTCTGCAGCCTGCTCTGACAGCTCCACCTCAGCCAGCAGGACACAAAGGCTTCACCCCTGGGCAGGGGGGGTTGGAGACCACCCAGAGAAGCTGCAGGCCTCCAGGAAAGGATTGCCAGAAGGCTTTGCTGTCAGTGGGAGCTCTGTCTCAGCCCAGCTGAAGGCTTTGCTGTCAGTGGGAGCTCTGTCTCAGCCCAGCTGAAGGCTTTGCTGTGAGGAGAGCTCTGTCTCAGCCCAGCTGAAGGCTTTGCTGTCAGTGGGAGCTCTGTCTCAGCCCAGCTGAAGGCTTTGCTGTGAGGAGAGCTCTGTCTCAGCCCAGCTGAAGGCTTTGCTGTCAGTGGGAGCTCTGTCTCAGCCCAGCAGAAGGCTTTGCTGTCAGTGGGAGCTCTGTCTCAGCCCAGCTGAAGGCTTTGCTGTGAGGAGAGCTCTGTCTCAGCCCAGCAGAAGGCTTTGCTGTCAGTGGGAGCTCTGTCTCAGCCCAGCTGAAGGCTTTGCTGTCAGTGGGAGCTCTGTCTCAGCCCAGCTGAAGGCTTTGCTGTCAGTGGGAGCTCTGTCTCAGCCCAGCAGAAGGCTTTGCTGTGAGGAGAGCTCTGTCTCAGCCCAGCTGAAGGCTTTGCTGTCAGTGGGAGCTCTGTCTCAGCCCAGCTGAAGGCTTTGCTGTGGGTGGGAGCTCTGTCTCAGCCCAGCAGAAGGCTTTGCTGTGAGGAGAGCTCTGTCTCAGCCCAGCTGAAGGCTTTGCTGTCAGTGGGAGCTCTGTCTCAGCCCAGCTGAAGGCTTTGCTGTGAGGAGAGCTCTGTCTCAGCCCAGCTGAAGGCTTTGCTGTCAGTGGGAGCTCTGTCTCAGCCCAGCAGGGCTGGGTGGATCTCAGCTTGGCTTCCTCACTACCACTCCTGGCTTGCTCAGCAGAGCTTGGATCTGATGCCAGCTCCTGTGGTGGCTTCAGGAGGGCTGGGGATGGCCAGGGAGGAGGGAGGATGATGACCTGGGCAAGGGAAGCCGAGGTCTGGCCCAGTCCTGCTCTTGGGGGAGGGCTAAAAAGCAGCCACAGGCAGGGGCTGGTGGCCAGCAGGGGTGGGATGATGCCAGGGAGGAGATGAAAGGCAGGAGGAGTTCAAAGGCAGGGATCCACGTGGCTAA
>NC_071651.1:1801292-1838792 GCF_014839835.1 Dryobates pubescens
ACCCAGGGCAGGGCTGGGACCCAGGGCAGGGCTGGGACCCATGGCAGGGCTGGGACCCAGGGCTGGGATCAGGGCTGGAACCCAGGGCAGGGCTAAGTGTCACAGCAGGGCTGGTACCCAGGGCTGGGACCCATGGCAGGGCTGGGACCCAGGGCAGGGCTGGGACCAGGGCTGGGACCTGTGGCAGGGCTGGGACGCAGGGCAGGGACATAGGGCAGGGCTGGGACCCAAGGCAGGGCTGGGACCAGGGCTGGGACCCAACTTTGCCCCCTGTGAAGCCACTGATGGTGCTGGAGGGGTCTGAACATCTTCCTTGGGGCCAACCCTCCCTTTAACCCAGGCTGCCCCCAGCCTCTGCCCCCAGTGGGCCCAGAGCAAGACAAGCCCCACGATACTTACAGTAGCTGATGGGGTTGAGTCCCTCTCCACTCAGCCTGTTGGAGGGCAGAGGAAAGGGGAGGTCAGAGCAGCAGGAAGGAGGTGGGCAGGGGGAGAAGGAGGTGGGCAGGGGGAGAAGGAGGTGGGCAGGGGGAGCAGCAGCTGGCAGGGGCATGGGGACAGCGCTGCAGGGCTTCTGCTTGGCCTCACCTGCTCTCCTCCCCCTCCAGCAGCTTCCTGTAGGTTGCAATCTCGATGTCCAGGGCCAGCTTGACATTCATCAGCTCCTGGTACTCCCTCAGCTGCCTGGCCATGTCAGCTTTGGCTTTCTGCAGGGCATCCTCCAGCTCAATCATCTTGGCCTTGGCATCCTTGAGGGCCAGCTCCCCGCGCTCCTCCGAGTCGCTGATGGCAGTCTGGAGGGTGGCACACTGCAAGGGGAGGGGTTGGGGGGTCCTGAGAGCTGCTTCTCTTCGTGGGGAAGAGCCCCCCAAGGAAGAAAACCACTCTGCTTGGTGCACCCAAGGGCATTCACCCACAGCTAACCCTGCTGCAAGCCACAGCTGGCAGCCTGGGGGCAGCCCTGGGCTCCTCAGAGCCAGGAGGACTTTGAGGCCAGGGAAGGGCAAGGGAGCTGGGGAAGGGGCAGGGGGAGAGGGCTGGGGAGGAGCAGCTGAGGGAGCTGGGGGGGTTGAGGCTGGAGGAGAGGAGGCTGAGGGGAGACCTCCTGGCTCCCTGCAAGTGCCTGAGAGGAGGCTGGAGCTGGGGGGGGTTGGGCTCTTGGGCGAAAGGCCAAGGGTCAGGACAAGAGATGACCTCAGGCTGCCCCAGGGCAGGCTCAGGTTGGCCCTGAGGAACAATTTCTGCCCTGCAGAATGGTCAGGGCCTGGCCCAGGCAGGTGGTGGTGAAGTCCCCATGCCTGGAGGTGCTCCAGACCCCTGTGGCCATGGCCTGGTGGCCATGGTGGGCTTGGGTTGGGTAGCTGCTTGGCCTGGATGATCTGAGAGTCCTTCTCCAACCCAACCAATTCCCTGACCCTAAGGAGCTGCAGCCTGGCCACGGCGCTGGGGACCTGCTCGGGAGGGAGCCCAGCGCCGTGAGCAGCCTGGCAGCCGAAGCCTGTGAGCAGCAAAGCAGAGCTGGGGGGTGGGCTGAGAGGCCAGAGCAGGGCTCCCTGGGCCCTCCCTGGGCCCTCCCTACCTGGTTCCTGGCGTTCTCGATCTCGGAGCGCAGCCTCTGGATCAGGCGACTGAGCTCCGAGATCTCCCCCTTGGTGCTGCGGAGGTCGTCCCCGTGCCTGCCCGCCGTGGCCTGCAGCTCCTCGAACTGAGGGGGGCAGAGGGCAAAGGCTCAGCCACAGCCAGCTGGCTGGGACCTCCAAAGCTCATCGAGTCCCCCCCCCCCAGCAGTGCCTTGGAAGGTTTCCCTGCCCAGGATGGGGAAGGCTTGGAACCAGATGACCCTGAAGGGCCCTCCCAGCCCAAAGCGCTGGAGGATGCTGTGGCTTGTGCTGGCCTGCAGCCCCAGCTGCTGCTTGCTGGCCAGCAGCATGCTCAGAGGGATCTGGGACATCCAGCTGGCTGTGGGGCAGGCTGTGGAGGGACTCTGCCTGGGCTTCAGCAAGGCCTTTGCCACCCTCCCCCACAGCAAGCTCCTGGCCAAGCTCTCAGCCCCTGGCTGGGACAGCAGCTCTCTGAGCTGGGCTAGGAGCTGGCTGGAGGCTGAGCCCAGAGGGGGGTGGTGAATGGTGCCACAGCCAGCTGGCAGCCAGGCACCAGGGGTGTCCCCCCCAGGGAGCAGTGCTGGGCCCCCCCAAATCCTGATCAATATCTTCATTGATGATCTGGAGGAGGGGATGGAGTCCATCAGCAGTGAGCTTGCAGAGGGCACCAAGCTGGGGGCAGGAGTGGAGCTGGGGGAGGGTAGCAGAGCTCTGCAGAGAGACCTGGACAGGCTGGGCAGAGCCCAACAGGATGGCACTGAGCAGGGCCCAGGGCCAGGGGCTGCACTTTGGCCACAGCAACCCCAGGCAGTGCTGCAGGCTGGGGGCAGAGGGGCTGAGAGCAGCCAGGCAGAGAGGGAGCTGGGGGGAGTGGGGGAGAGCAGCTGAACAGGAGCCAGCAGTGTGGCCAGGGGGCCAAGAAGGCCAAGGCTATCCTGGGCTGTGTCAGGAGCAGTGTGGCCAGCAGGAGCAGGGAGCTCATCCTGCCCTGTGCTCAGCACTGCTGAGGCCACCCCTGGAGTCCTGTGTCCAGAGAAGGGCAATGAGGCTGGGGAGGGGTCTGGGGCACAGGGCTGGGGAGGGGGCTGGGGCACAGGGCTGGGGAGGGGGCTGGGGCACAGCCCTGTGAGGAGAGGCTGAGGGAGCTGGGGTTGCTTAGCCTGCAGAAGAGGAGGCTCAGGGGAGACCTTCTTGCTCTCTCCAACTCCCTGCAGGGAGGTTGTAGCCGGCTGGGGGTTGGGCTCTTCTCTCTAGCAACCAGCCCCAGAACAAGAGGACACAGTCTCAAGCTGTGCCAGGGGAGGTTTGGGCTGGAGGTGAGGAGAAAGTTCTTCCCAGACAGAGAGATTGGCCCTGGGGATGTGCTGCCCAGGGAGGTGGTGGAGTCCCCATCCCTGGAGCTGTTTAGGAAGAGCCTGGATGAGGCCCTTGGTGCCATGGTTGAGTTGATTGGATGGTGCTGGGTGAGAGGTTGGACTTGGTGATCTCAAAGGATCTTTTCCAACCTGGTTAATTCTATTCTATTCTATTCTATTCTATTCTATTCTATTCTATTCTATTCTATTCTATCCTATCCTATCCTATCCTATCCTATTCCATTCCATTCCATTCTATTCTGTCCCATCCCATCCCATCCCATCCCATCCCATCCCATCCCATCCCATCCCATCCCATCCCATCCCATCCCATCCCACTCCACTCCACTCCACTCCACTCCACTCCACTCCACCCACCCTGAGGTGTCCCAGGGGTGCTCCTGGGGCCCTGCAGGGATCTGCTCACCTTGGTTTGGTACCAGGCCTCGGCCTCAGCCCTGCTCCTGTTGGCGATGTCCTCGTACTGAGCTTTGACCTCGGCGATGATGCTGCTGAGGTCCAGCTCCCGGTTGTTGTCCATGGAGAGGATGACAGCAGTGTCTGACACCTGGGCACTGAGCTGAGCCAGCTCCTGCAAGCAAGCACCAGCCAGGTCCCAGCCAGCTCCACCTCCCTCCGCAGCCAGGGGTCTCCGGCCGGGGGGAGAGAGCAGAGCTGGGGGCGGGGGGAGCCTGTACCGCGTCGTAGAGGGCTCGGAGGAAGCTGAGCTCGTCGGTCAGGGCATCCACCTTGGCCTCCAGCTCCACCTTGCTCATGTAGGCAGCGTCCACGTCCTGCAGGGGAGCCAGCAGGGCGACGGCTGCAGCACCTGGGCCCCCCGAGGGAAGAGCCTGGAGGGGGAGGGCGCTCCTCCCGCGGCTGCAGCGCCGCTGCCCGGCTCAGCCGGAGCTCCGCTCCGCACATCCCGCCAGGAGGGCACCAGGAGGAGGTCTCTTGGCCAGGGATCTCTGAGAGGGGGTGGGGAGGGAGGTGGAGGCCACTTGGCCTCGCTGCTGGGGCTCCTGGCACCATGGAGCACCCTTGGCGTGTGTTGTGCTGGGGGACAAGGACTCACTCCCATCCCCCAAGCTCCTCCATTCCTTTCCCTCCCCCCACACCACCCTCCAGATGACAGCTCCTAAGGGGTGAAGGTGCAGCTCCATGGGACCCCCAACCCTTCAGGGCATTCCCAGGCTGTGGAATGGTCAGGGCCAGGGTTAGCTCAGCACCTCCTGTCTCAGCCTACCTTCTTCAGCACCACAAACTCGTTCTCCGCTGCCGTGCGCCGGTTGATTTCCTCCTCGTACCTGCAGGGACAGGGGGAAGGAGCTGCTGGGTCACAGCTCCTACAGGCAGGCTCCAGGGCTGTCTAGGCTGGGGATGGTCCTTCCACATGCACCAGCTCCTGGCTGTGACAATCCCACTTCTCACAGGGCTGCAATGACAGCTTGAGGCAAGGCAGGGGCGACAAGGAGGAGGAAGCTGCTTGGGCCTCACAGTGCCCTGGCATGGCTCAGGCTGGAAGGGAGCTCAGAGCTCAGCCACTTCCAACCTCCCCACCCTGCCCAGGGACTGCTCTCAGCCAGGCTCAGCTGCTCAGGGCCTCATCCAGCCTGGCCCTCAGCACCCCCAGGCAGGAGGCAGCCACAGCCTCCCTGGGCAGCCTGGGCCAGGCTCTCAGCAGCCTCCTGCTGCAGAGCTTCTCCCTCAGCTCCACTCCAACCCTGCTCTGCCTCAGCTCCAAACCCTTCCCCCTGGGGCTGGCTCCAGCCCCCCTCAGCCAAAGTCTCTCTGCAGCCTTCTTGCAGGATCCCTTCAGGCAGCTCTGAGGTGCCCCTGGAGCCTTCTCCCCTCTGGGCTGCACAGCCCCAGCTCCCTCAGCCTGTGCTCCCAGCAGAGCTGCTCCAGCCCTTGGCTCATCCTTGTGGCCTCCTCTGGCCTACCTCCAGCAGCTCTGTGTCCTTCTCCTGCTGGGGACAGCAGAGCTGGAGGCATCTTAGATGATTTTCCTTCCCAAGTACCATCACAAGCTGCCCATGGCAGGAGGGGTTGGAACTGGATGAGCCTTGAGGTCCCTTCCAAGCCTGACCATTCTATAGCTGTTTGCTTTCCATCTGAGGGAGTTCAACCCTCCTGCCTACCGCTGAGCTCAGCCATTTCCACCCAGTTTCAGGCCAGGGCTCCTGGCTGCCCTGCAGCAGGCACTCACTTGTTCTCTGGGTCACTCCCAGAGCAGGAAGGGCTCAACACAAGAGGAGGCTTCTGAGCTTGAAGGGCTTAGAAGGGAACTTCTAAGTTTGAAAGATGTGGAAGGGAACTTCTAAGCCTGAAGGACCCAGGAGGAGACTTCTGAGCTTGAAGGACTTGGAAGGGAACTTCTAAGCCTGAAGGAGCTAGAAGGAGACTTCTGAGCTTGAAAGATGTGGAAGGGAACTTCTAAGCCTGAAAGACCCAGAAGGAGACTTCTGAGCTTGAAAGATGTGGAAGGGAACTTCTAAGCCTGAAAGACCCAGAAGGAGACTTCTGAGCTTGAAAGATGTGGAAGGGAACTTCTAAGCCTGAAGGAGCTAGAAGGAGACTTCTAAGCTTGAAGGACTTGGAAGGGAACTTCTAAGCCTGAAGGACCCAGAAGGAGACTTCTGAGCTTGAAGGACTTGGAAGGGAACTTCTAAGCCTGAAGGACCCAGAAGGAGACTTCTGAGCTTGAAAGATGTGGAAGGGAACTTCTAAGCCTGAAGGACCCAGAAGGAGACTTCTGAGCTTGAAGGACTTGGAAGGGAACTTCTAAGCCTGAAGGACCCAGAAGGAGACTTCTGAGCTTGAAAGATGTGGAAGGGAACTTCTAAGCCTGAAGGACCCAGAAGGAGACTTCTGAGCTTGAAGGACTTGGAAGGGAACTTCTAAGTTTGAAGGCTTTGGATGTCAGGAAGAAGTTCTCACCCAGGAGGGTGGTGAGGCACTGGAGCACTGAGCTCAGCCATCCTCAGCCCCTGGCTGTGCTGCTGGCAGGGCACTCACTTGTTCTTGAAGTCCTCCACCAGGTCCTGCATGTTCTTGAGCTCGCCGTCCATGCGTCCCCGCTCGCTCAGCAGGTTGCCCAGCTGCCTCCTCAGGTTGCTGATGTAAGCCTCGAAGAGGGGGTCCAGGCTGCTCTTGCCTGCGGTGTTCTTCTGCCCCTGCTCCTGCAGCAGGGTCCATTTGGTCTCCAGCACTTTGTTCTGCTGCTCCAGGAAGCGAACCTGAGCCGTGGGAGGCAGAAGAGGCTCAGCAGGAGCTCACAGAGCCATAGGAACCAAGCAGGCTGGAAAAGACCTCAGAGCTCAGCAAGTCCAAGCTGTCACCCAGCAGCTCCTGACTGACCAAACCAGGGCTCCAAGTGCCACGTCCAAGCCTTCCCTGAACGCCTCCAGGGATGGGGACTCCACCACCTCCCTGGGCAGCACATCCCCAGGGCCAATCTCTCTTGCTGGGAAGAGCTTTCTCCTCACCTCCAGCCTAAACCTCCCCTGGCACAGCTTGAGACTGTGTCCTCTTGTTCTGGGGCTGGGTGCCTGGGAGAAGAGCCCAACCCCCAGCTGGCTGCAACCTCCCTTCAGGGAGTTGCAGAGAGCAATGAGGTCTCCCCTGAGCCTCCTCCTCTGCAGGCTAAGCAACCCCAGCTCCCTCAGCCTCTCCTCACAGGGCTGTGCCCCAGACCCCTCCCCAGCTCTGTTGCCCTTCTCTGGCCAGGTTCAAGCCTCTCAATGTCCTTCCTACCCTGAGGAGCCCAGAGCTGGACACAGGACTCCAGCTGTGGCCTCAGCAGTGCTGAGCACAGGGCAGGATGAGCTCCCTGCTCCTGCTGGCCACACTGCTCCTGACCCAGCTCAGGCTGCCCTTGGCCTTCTTGGCCCCCTGGGCACACTGCTGGCTCCTGTTCAGACAGCTGTCAATCAGCACCCCCAGCTCCCTCTCTGCCTGGCTGCTCTCAGCCCCTCTGCCCCCAGCCTGCAGCACTGCCTGGGGTTGCTGTGGCCAAAGTGCAGCCCCTGGCACTGGGCCCTGCTCAGTGCCATCCTGTTGGGCTCTGCCCAGCCTGCCCAGCCTGGCAGAGCTCTGCTACCCTCCACCAGCTCCACTCCTGCCCCCAGCTTGGTGCCCTCTGCAAGCTCCCTGCTGATGGACTCCATCCCCTCCTCCAGATCATCAATGAAGATACTGATCAGGATTTGGGGGGGCCCAGCACTGCTCCCTGGGGGGGACACCCCTGGTGCCTGGCTGCCAGCTGCCTGTGGCACCATTCACCACCCCCCTCTGGGCTCAGCCTCCAGCCAGCTCCTAGCCCAGCTCAGAGAGCTGCTGTCCCAGCCAGGGGCTGAGAGCTTGGCCAGGAGCTTGCTGTGGGGGAGGGTGGCAAAGGCCTTGCTGAAGCCCAGGCAGAGTCCCTCCACAGCCTGCCCCACAGCCAGCTGGATGTCCCAGATCCCTCTGAGCATGCTGCTGGCCAGCAAGCAGCAGCTGGGGCTGCAGGCCAGCACAAGCCACAGCATCCTCCAGGGCTTTGGGCTGGGAGGGCCCTTCAGGGTCATCTGGTTCCAAGCCTTCCCCATCCTGGGCAGGGAAACCTTCCAAGGCACTGCCAGGGGGGGTTGGGGGTTGGACTCGATGAGCTTTGGAGGTCCCATCCCAGGCCAAACCATTCTGGGGTTCCATGGGCCCAAGGGAATCCCAAATCAATGCAGCTGTGGATATGCTCCAGGCTGCCCAGGGCTGTGCCAGCTTCAGCCAGAAGCTGTCCTCAGTGGAGAGCTCTCTGCAGGAGGCAAGGCAGCAAGGCAGTGAGCAGTGCTCAGGGGATGTGTGCTCAGCTCCTCCACCTCCTGCCTTCTTCACCACCCTTTGGCTTTGCTCTCTCTGACAGAGATCTTGAGCTGCCTTCACTAAAGGCTCTGGAGAGCATCCAGTCCATGCCCCCCTGCCTAAGCAGGGGCACCCAGGGCAGGCCACCCAGGAACTCATCCAGGGGGGGTTGGAAGCTCTCCACCCCAGGAGACTCCATAACCTCCCTGGGCAGCCTGCTCCAGGCCTCCAGCAGCCTCACACCAAACAACCTTCTCCTCCTGCTCAGCTGCAGCCTCCTGGGCTCCAGCTTCTACCCATTGCCCCTTGGCCTAGCACAGAGCACCACTGAGCAGGGCCTGGCCCCTGCCTCTCACCCCCCACCCACCCCTCAGATGTTCATAGACATTGCTAAGGTCCCCTCTCAGCCTTCTCCTCCCCAGGCTCCACAGCCCCAGGGCTCTCAGCCTTCCCTGCTCACACAATGCTTCAGTCCCTTCAGCATCCTCATCACCTCTGTTGGTCTCTCTTCCCTGTCCTTCTCCAGCTGGGGAGCCCAGAACTGGACAGAGGTTTCCAGCCCTGTGGTCCCACCAGGGCAGGGCAGAGTGGGAAGAGAACCTCCCTAGACCTGCTGGGCCCTAGAGCTTCCTGACATTCACCCAGGCAAAAGCCAAGGAGGGGCTGAAGCCAACCAAAGGACTTCAGCTGGCAGAGGGGAAGGCAAGAAGGTCTAAGACAGCTGCTGAGATCACCCACAGAGGGCTGGGGCAAGGCCCTGGGGCTGCCTGGCTCCAGGGGAGCTGATTTCTTCCCTTTCTCAGGCACAGAACCTGGCTCTAAGCCTCTCCTTGTCAGCTTCCAGCCGAGCTTGCTGCCTGCAGTGCCTGCAGAGCGCTGGGTTTGGATGAAGACCTGCAGGCAGCAGCCAGGCAGCAGCTGGCAGCAGCTGGCAGAGCTGGGCAGGGCTCTTGCTGCCTCTCTGAACCGGGGGGGTCCCAGAGCACCTGGGGCAGGCTCCTCACCTTGTCAATGAAGGAGGCAAACTTGTTGTTGAGGCTCTTGATCTGCTCCTTCTCATCCTTCCGCACCTGCTGGATGCTTGGATCGATCTCCAGGTTGAGTGGGGCCAGGAGGCTCTGGTTGACGGTCACCTCTTGGATGGTACCAACCCCGTGGGGGCTGCCCCCAAGCCCTGCCGGGCTCCTGCTGGCGCTCAGCCCCCCGCCGAAGCCTCCCAGCCCCCCGAAGCCAAAGCCTGCGCCGCCGCCGGGGCCGCTGCCGAAGCCGAGCCCCCCGGCGCCTCCACCGAAGCCGAGCCCCCCAGCACCTCCACCACCCAGACCGAGCCCCCCAGCACCTCCACCACCCAGACCGAGCCCGAGGGTGCCGGCAGCTCCCCCCGCGCCGATCCCGCAGCCGCCACCTCCCGCTCCCAGCCCGGAGGCGGCTCCGCTCCCGAAGGCGGCGCGGAAGCTGCTGCCCACCCCGAAGGATATCCTCTTGCTGCCCCCGAGGTTGTAGAGGCTCCTGCTGCCGAAGCCACCCCCGGCACCACCACCACCTCCTCCTCCCGCGATGAGCCTCCCGAAGCCGCCCCCGGCCCGCGCCACGGTCAGGGAGCTGAAGCCAGCCCTGCTGCCGCCGGGGCCGACGGCCGAGGCGGTGCTGTAGGACCTGCCCCCGGCCCCTGCCCGCACGCTGAAGCTTTGCCTGCTCATGGCGGCAGGAGCTCGGAGCCCGGCACCGGGGAGAGGCGGCGAGCAGAGGGTGCAGCTCGCTGCTGGCAGGCAGCTGGGGAGGCCCTTTTTATCCCCCCTGCAGAGCTGGGCTTGGCTGCGTGGAAGTCCAGCGATCAATTCGGTGCCCTGATGGTTTTGACGTGCCGGGCAGGCAGCTGTCCGCCCGGGACTCCGTTACACCCTGACGGCCCTGGGGCACACCTCGGGGAGCTGGGGAGGATCTGCTCGGCTGGAAGGGTTATCTAATGCCTGGGCAGGGGCAGCTCAGCCTCCCAGGGCCTTGCAGAGCACAAGAGGAGAAAGGGGAAAGGAGAAGGTGCTGCTCCAGTGCCAGGGAGAGGATGCAGTGATGCTCCCCGGGGAGCAGGGCTGGGGCCAGGCAGGGAGCTGGGTGAGGAGCAGCGTGGGCCCGCGGCTGATGGCACCGAACTGGGAGGAGTGGCTGACAGCCCTCAGGCTGAGCTGAGCCACTCCGGGGGGAGCTGGGCAGGCTGCAGGGGGACCTCGGGAGGGTCAGCAAGGACAAGGGCAGGGCCCTGCAGCTGGGGAGGATCAACCCCCTGCACCAGGGAGGCAGCTCCGTGGAGAAGGACCTGGGAGTCCTGCTGGACAAGGATCTCCCCATGGCACAGCAACCTGCCCTGGTGGCCAGGAAGGCTGCAAGGGGCTCCTGGGGGCAGCCAGAGGAGTGTGGCCAGCAGGGCAAAGGAGGTTCTGCTGCCCCTCTGCTCTGCCCTGCTGTGACCACAGCTGGAGGCCTGGGGCCAGTTCTGGGCTCCCCAGTTCAAGAGGGACAAGGAAGTGCTGGAGAGAGTCCAGGGGAGGCTGTGAGGATGCTGAAGGGACTGAAACCTCTCTGTGAGGACCAAAGGCTGGGAGCCCTTGGGCTGAGAGCCTGGAGCACAGCAGCCCCAGAGGGGAGCTGAGCAATGCCTACAAATATCAGCAGGGACCCCTCCCCCCAGCCCAGGCTGCTCAGGGCCTCATCCAGCCTGGACCTCAGCACCCCCAGGCAGGAGGCAGCCACAGCCTCCCTGGGCAGCCTGTGCCAGGCTCTCCCCAGCCTCACTTCCTCCTCTCCCCTCTCAATCTCTCCTCTCCCAGCTCCAATCCATCTCCCCTCACCCTGCCCCTCCCAGCCCTCATCCCAAGTCCCTGCCCAGCTCTCCTGGAGCCTCTTCAGCTCCTGGCAGCTGCTCTGAGCTCTCCCTGCAGCCTTCTCTTCTCCAGGCTCCACAGCCCCAAGCCTCCCAGCCTGGCCCCACAGGGGAGGCTCTGCAGCCTCTGCTGCTCTTGGTGGCCTCCTCTGGAGCCTCTCCAGCAGCTCCAGGTCCTCCCTGTGCTGGGGGTCCCAGGGCTGGGGGCAGTGCTGCAGGGGAGGTCTGAGCTGAGCAGAGCAGAGCAGAGGGGCAGGACCCCCTCCCTGTGCTGCTGTGGTCAGTGACTCTTCAGCCTGATCCCAGAGAGGTTTCCAGGCCAGGGGCAGGGCTTGTGGAGAACACTTTGCCCAGCTCCTTGCAGCAAGGTCCTTTGCAAGCTGCCACAGAGATGCAGCCAGCCTTGAGCTCCCTGCTCTGCCCCAGCCTTGAGCTCCCTGCTCTGCCCCAGCCTTGAGCTCCCTGCTCTGCTCCAGCCTTGAGCTCCCTGCTCTGCCCCAGCCTTGAGCTCCCTGCTCTGCCCCAGCCTTGAGCTCCCTGCTCTGCCCAGCTGTGGTTTCTTCTCAAGGTCCTTTGAACCTTCCCATCCCCAGATGCTGCCAACAGCAAAGGGCTCAGCAGCAGCAGCAGCTCTCCCACAGACTCTCCTCAGTTTATTTCCTGGAGTCTTTGGGCACTGGGGGGGGGGTGGGAAGCAAATTCAGCAGGGTGTGGTGACAATTTCTGGCACCTCAGACGTTGTGGATTTGAAACATTCAGAGCATTTTGGGTTGCTTTCAGCCTGTGCTGTCCTGGTGCCTTTGCCCTTGCTGTGTGCATGACTGCAGCTCAACCACGTTTGCAGGGCAGGACTCTGCCTGCCCTTCAGAATGCCTTCATCTGCCCCAGAGCCACTCAGGAGGAGCCAAAGCCCCACTGGCATCCTCTGGAAGGCAAAACTGAAGCAGGTGGTTTGTGTTCCACCGAAGGCAGGAGAGCAAAGAGCTGATTGTCCCTGGCAGGCACTGCCAGGCAGGCTCAGACTGCAGAGTTGGGTTGCTGAGAGGGGAGAGTTGGGAGGTGGAGAGTTGGGAGATGGAGAGGGGAGAGTTGGGAGGTTGAGAGGTGGAGAGAGGAGAGTTGGAAGGTGGAGAGAGGAAAGTTGGGAGGTGGAGAGGGGAGAGTTGGGAGGTTGAGAGTTGGAGAGGGGAGAGTAGGGAGGTGGAGAGGGGAGAGTAGGGAGGCTGAGAGTGCAGAGTTGGGAGGCTGAGAGTGCAGAGCTGTGTGGCTGAGCCTTCTCCCCTCTGGGCTGCACAGCCCCAGCTCCCTCAGCCTGTGCTCCCAGCAGAGCTGCTCCAGCCCTGGCAGCCTCTCTGTGGCCTCCCCTGGGCTCCCCCCAGCAGCTCTGTGGCCTCCTGCTGCTGGGGACAGCAGAGCTGGAGGCAGGGTTGGAGGTTGGCTGCCAGCAGGGCAGAGCCCATGGGCAGGATCCCCCCTGCTGCCCACCCTGCTCTGCCTGCAGCCAGCTCAGGGTTGGCTTCTGGGCTGCCTGAGGGCACTGCTGGCTCCTGGGGAGCTTCTCAGCAGCCAACAGAGCTGCTCTCAACCCAAAGAGCTTTGCTTCTCCTTGGAGAAAACGCTGAGCTGAACCTGCCTGGGATGTGCCTTGGAGCTGACTCCTCAGCATCTCCTGCCTGGGTGCTTTGCATGGGACTCCCAGCCCGGGTGGGATGGGAACAGGAGGCTTTGTCTTCATGCTTGCCCGACCCCAGCCGAGGCAGCTGGGTCCTGAAGCTGCCAAACGAGTTCAGATCAGCTGGGAGAGCTGAGTGGAGGTAATGGGATTAAAGGTGGGGCTGCCCAGAAGAAAAGAGGGCAGCTGGCAGCTCAGGCTCCCACACTCCTCTGCCTCCAGCCCACTGTCCCCCAGGTATTCAGAGCCTGGCTGAGACCTGCACCAGCTCCTTCCTGCTCCACTCTGGAGGAGGAGGAGGAGATGAGGGCTGTGAGCTCCATCCCCAGGGCCAGGTGTGGCCCTCTCAGCTTGGATCAGCTAAGCTTTGACCGAGGGACACCTCCAGGGTGCCACCGAGCTCCCAGCTGCCCCCCAGCAGCTCCTGACCTTGTTTTGCTCTGCAGAGGAGCCTGCTCCACATCAGCATCTTCAAGCAAGGCTGCAGCAAGCTGGAGTGTTGCAATCCTTGGGGTTGAGAAGGGCAGGGATGATGAAAGGGATTCTGCCCGGGGTGGCAGGAGCTGCTGGGCTGCTTTGCTACCCTGAGGAGCTGGCTGCTGCCCTTTGGTGTGCAGGGAGGGGATCAGCATAAGTCATGAGCTGCTGAGGCTCTGGAGGCTTCTTGGTTGGGTGTTCCTGCTCCTTATTTCCATAGAAATGAAGTTGCAGGGCTGGGCTGGGGCAGGAGAGAGGCAGATGACCATTTTGAAAGCCATAACCTCTTCAGCTGGAGGAGTTTTCACCTTCTGGGCCATGGGGCTCCCCTCCCCCCACCCCTGCCCCCAGCCCAGAAGCAGAGCCCTGCAGGTCTGGGCAGCCTGAAGCCACCAAGGCTCAGCCTCTGTGCTGGGAGGGAAGCAGAGGCAGAGGCTCAAGCAGTGCTGGGTCCCCTTTGCTTCAACATCTTCATCAGTGACCTGGGGCAGGGGATTGAGAGGACCCTCAGCAAGCTGCCTGATGATACAGAACTGGGGAGGGGGTTGGCTGCCCCCTGCCCCAGGCTCTGCTGGACAGGCTGGGAGCTGGGGGAAGGCAAACCTCAGGAAGGACAAGGGCAGAGTCCTGCCCCTGGGGAGGAACAACAGCAGGCACCAGGATGGGTTGGAGGCTGCCCTGCTGGAGAGCAGCTCCACACAGAGAGACCTTGGAGTGCTGGGGGGCAGCAGGTCCTCCATGGGCAGCAATGTGCCCTGGGGGCCAAGAGAGCCAATGGGGTCCTGGCAGGGCTGGGGAGGGTCTCCTGCCCTCTGCTCTGCCCTGCTGAGCACACAGCTCCAATCCTGTGCCCACTTTGGGGCTCCCCAGTTCAGGAGAGACAGAGACCTGCTGGGGAGAGTCCAAGGGAGAGCCAGGAGGGTGGTGAAGGGACCTGAGCATCAACCCTGTGGAGGGAGACTGAGAGCCCTGGGAGAGGGAGAGAGAGGGAGAGGAGAGGGAGAGGGGGAGGAGAGGGAGAGGAGGGGAGAGGGAGGGGAGAGGAGAGGGAGAGGAGAGGGAGAGGAGGGGAGAGGAGAGGAGGGGAGGGTTGGGTTGCAGGGATGCAGCCTGCTGCCTGCATCCTGGGGGGGTGATGCCAGGCTGAGCCTGGCAGGATGCTTGAGCTCCTCCTCCAGCCCTGGAGAGGTTGGGGCAGCCAAGCCATGAGTCAGCAGCAGAGGCCAGGAAGCAGAGTGGGATGAGAGGGAAGAAATTCCAGCTCCTGGCCCTTGGAGAAGCTTTCATGGGGCAGAGCAACCTGCCCACAGCCTCTGCTGCTCCAGACTGGGGGAGGAGAGACAGATTCCTCCCAAGGGCAGTGCAGGGGAAGGTGTCTCAGGGGCCTGTGGCTGCGCCCAGACAAGCTGTGGCAGGGCTGGCTGCTTCTCCTGGCATCCAGCTGTGCATCCAGCTGTGATGGGTGCCAGCCTGCCAAGCCCTTCCCAGCCATACAGAGACCTTCCAGTGGGAAATCCAGACCTCCCCTGGTCCAGTCTGAACCTCCCCTGGCCCAGCTTGAACCTCTGCTGGTCCAGCTTGATCCTCTCCTGGTCCATCTTGATCCTCCCCTGGTCCAGTCTGAACCTCCCCTGGTCCAACCTGAACCTCTCCTGCTCCACCTTGATCCTCTCCTGGTCCAACTTGAACCTCTCCTGGTCCAGCCTGACCCTCTCCTGCTCCACCTTGAATCTTCCCTGGTCCAGCCTGAACCTCTCCTGGTCCACCCTGAACCTCCCCTGCTCCAATCTGAACCTCCTAAGGTCCGCCCTGGCCCTCCCCTGCTCCAAGCTGAACCTCCTAAGGTCCACCCTGGCCCTCCCCTGCTCCAAGCTGAACCTCCCCTGCTCCAGCCTGAGGCTGTGCTGGATGGGGCAGGCCAGGCACATCCTCCTGACTGCTCAGCCCCTGTGGTTTTGGGGGGGTGAGGCTTGGGAGCCCCCAGTGCTGGGCTTGGGGAAGGTCTCCTTTCCTCTTGCCCTCGTTTGGAAGCAACCTGCTCAGGTGAGAGGCTTCCAGGGGCAGGGCCCTGGGGTGCCTTTGGTGTGGCTGCTCCCTGGGCTGCTTCTCACTGAGTCCTTTCAACTGCTTCTCCTTCTTCTGCCTCCAGAGATCCCAGACAGCTCCTGAGAGATGCCCAGGGAGCTGCAGATCCCCTGCAGCACTTCAGCACCCTGCTTGGCTCCACCTTGCCAGACTTCCTCCTGGCCACAGGAGTCTGGGGCTGGAATGCAGCTATGCAAAGGTGCTTGGGGAAGGAGAGCAGACAGAGGCTCAGAACAAAGCCCCTGGGATCAAGCTCCACTTCTGGGGAGCTGCAGCCACACCCTGGGGAGGTTCAGGCTTGGGAAAACATCCCAGGATCCCAGCATGGAGGGGTTGGAAGGGACCTCTGGAGAGCATCCAGCCCAACCCCCCCACCCAGAGCAGGAGCACCCAGGGCAGGGCACCCAGCAACACAGCCAGGGGGGGTGGGAAGCTCTCCACAGCCTCTCTGGGCAGCCTGCTCCAGGCCTCCAGCAGCCTCACACCAAACAACCTTCTCCTCCTGCTCAGCTGCAGCCTCCTGGGCTCCACTTTGTGCCCCTTGGCCCTGGGCAGCACTCAGCAGAGCCTGGCCCCAGCCTCTTGCCCCCCTCAGACCTTTGTCAGCATTGCTCAGATCTCCTCTCAGCCTTCTCAGAGGAGATCCTGGAAGAGAGATTTGAGTTCAGGATTGCAGATCCCAGAGCCCCAGCATGGAGGGGCTGGAAGGGACCTCTGGAGCTCCCCCTGCCCCAGCAGGGCAGCCCCAGCAGCTTGCCCAGGGGCACAGTGCCCAGGGGGGGTTGGAAGCTCTCCGCAGCCTCTCTGGGCAGCCTGCTCCAGGCCTCCAGCAGCCTCACCCCAAGCTGCTTTCTCCTCCTGCCCTCCACTCTCTGCCCCTTGTCCCTTGACCTGGCCCTGGGCACCACTCAGCAGATGCCAGCCCCAGCCTCCTGCCCCCCCCCCAGCTCCTTCAGCTCTTGCTGAGCATTGCTCAGAGCCCCTCTGGGGCTGCTCTGCTGCAGGCTCTCAGCCCCAGGGCTCTCAGCCTCTGCTCCTCCCAGAGCTGCTCCAGGCCCCTCAGCAGCTTCCCAGCCTCCTCTGGCCTCTCTCCAGCCCTTCCCTGGCCCTCTGCAGCTGGGGAGCCCAGGGCTGGCCCCAGGCCTCCTCCAGCTGTGGCCTCCCTGGGGCAGAACAGAGGGGCAGCAGAGCAGAGGGGCAGCAGAGCCTCCCTTGCCCTGCTGGCCACATTCCCCTGGCTGCCCCCAGGACCCCTACCTGAACCACCTGCAAGGGGAGAAGGATCCAAAGCTGTGGCCTCCCTGGGGCAGAGCAGAGGGGCAGCAGAACCTCCCTTGCTCCCTGCTGGCCACACTCCCCTGGCTGCCCCCTGGAATTTGTGCTGTGGAGAGGTCAGGGGAAGGAAAGCCAAGGGCAGGAGGCAGAGGCATCGATTCTGCACAGAGTTTATTGAAGGTACAGCTGCAAGTTTGGAGCAAGCAAAGGACAACCACCTCTGTCCACTGACACTCTGCAAGCCTGGAGTCCACCTATCTGCTGCAGCCAGGGGGCCACCACCATGCATCTAAGGAGAGGAGGGCAAGGTGCTCGTGGTGTGGAGCTCAGCTCTGCTCTGCTCTGCCCTGCCAGCAGCTGGTGTGGAAAACTCAGCCCAAGGGGAGGGGGCATGGCCAGCCCCAACCTTCTCCTGAGCAGCACCGAGGGCCTCTGCTGCTCTCACTGCAGGAAGGGAAAGGACACAGCCTGCAGCTCCAGCCTGTGGCTTGCTTTCTCCTTCTGCAGCTGGCAGGAGCCAGGTTGGGTTCCTCATGCAAGAGCTGCAGAAGGAAACAACTCCCTGCTGCAGTGGGGCTCCAGCAGAGAAGGGGAGGCCTGGAGCAGCTTGTCCTGGGGGGGGTGTGGATGCCTGGGGGTGTTCAAGGCCAGCTTGGATGTGGCCTTGGGCTGGGGGGAAGGGTCCCTGCCCATGGCAGGGGGGTTGGAAGGGGATGGCCTTGAAGGTCCCTTCCAACCCAAACCATTCTATGACTGAAGAGCCAAGGAGGAGGCACTGGAGGTGCTCAGGGCCAGGCTGGATGTGGCCTTGAGCAACCTGGGCTGGGGGGAGTGGTCCCTGCCCATGGCAGGGGGGGGTTGGAACTGGCTGAGCTTTGAGCTCCCCTCCAACCCAGCCCCACTCCATGACTCTGTGGCTGAGGAGCTGAGCAGGAGCCAGCTCTGGACCATGGCTCTGAGCAACCTGCTCTGGTGGGAGGGGTCCCTGCCCACGGCAGGGGGGGTTGGAACTGGCTGAGCCTTGAGGTCCCTTCCAACCCTGAGAGTTCTATGATTGATTCTATGGGGGGCAGTTGTTGTGTGTGTCCCCCCAAGAAGGGCAGGCAGGAGAAGGAGGGAGGTTGATCATGCAAGGAGCTGTGGGCAGAGCAGCTGGAGCCAGGCTGTGTGGGGCTGTGCCGGCATGGTTGGGTGACCACCCGCCCCCCGGAGCTGGCAGGAGGAGGAGGGGGCAATACTGTTGAGTTTGGTTTGGGTTTGGGTTCGGTTGTGGGGAGGGGGGGGGTTGGGGTCTTTGTTTTACTGCGGAAATGCTGAATCTCTTCTCCAGCGCTGCCGGGAGGCTCCCGCCCGGCCCCTACCGAGTCGTCCGGACCACCCGCACGGCCGTGCTGTAGCGGCTGCCGGCGCCGCACACCCCCGGCCCGGGGAGGATGACGGCCCCGGGGCTGCACTGCTCCACGCCCGCGCACATCACGCCGCCCAAGGCGCCCACGGCCGGGGCGCACTGGATCCCCCCGTCGGCCGTCAGCACTTCCCTCCCCACGCAGCTCACGGCGCTCCTGGCCCCGAAGCCGGCCCCCACCCGCGGCAGGCAATCCACGCTGCGGGTGCTGAAGCCGGCGCCGCCCACGCCGAAGGAGGAGACCACCCCCAGCCCCGCGGCAGCCCCTCCGGTCTTGACGGAGCATTTGCCTCCCAGGCCCGACAGGGACCGGCACTCCCCGACGGTGCCGCCGCCGCTCACCACAGCTGCGGGAGAGAAAGAGCTTCGGTGACTGCCGCGGCCGGGGGAGCCCAGCCCCGGAGCAGCGGCCTGAGCCCGAGGGGGTGAGAGGGAGACTTCGAAGGTTGAAACACTGAGAAGGAGGCTTCTAGGCTTGAAGGACCTAGAGGGAGACTTCTAAGCTTGAAGGACCAAGAAGGAGACTTCTGAGCTGGAAGGACTTAGAAGCAAACTTCTGGGCTTGGAGGACCTAGAAGGAGACTTCTGGGCTTGGAGGACCTAGAAGGAGACTTCTGAGCTGGAAGGACCTAGAAGGAGACTTCAGGGCTGGAAGGACCTAGAAGGAGACTTCTGGGCTGGGAGGACCTAGAAGGAGACTTCTGGGCTGGGAGGACCTAGAGGGAGACTTCTGGGCTGGGAGGACCTAGAAGGAGACTTCTGGGCTTGGAGGACCTAGAAGGAGACTTCTGGGCTTGGAGGACCTAGAAGGAGACTTCTGGGCTGGGAGGACCTAGAAGGAGACTTCTGGGCTGGGAGGACCTAGAAGGAGACTTCTGGGCTTGGAGGACCTAGAGGGAGACTTCTGGGCTTGAAGAATTTGGATGTGAGGAAGAAGTTGTTCCCCAGGAGGGTGGTGAGAGCCTGGCACAGGCTGCCCAGGGAGGTGCTGGAAGCCTCATCCCTGGAGGTGCTGAGGGCCAGGCTGGAGGTGGCTGTGAGCAACCTGCTGTGGTGTGAGGGCTCCCTGCCCATGGCAGGGGGTTGGGACTGGCTGAGCCCTGAGCTCCCTTCCAACTCTGACAATTGATGCTATGACTTAGAAGGAGACTTCTAAGCTTGAAGGACCAAGGAGGAAAGTTCTAAGCTGAAAGACCCAAGGAGGAGACTGCTGAGCTTGGAGGGCAAGGAGGGGAAAGCTTCATCCTCTTACCTACGCTGACAGGGTTCCCGGTGCATATCCTGTGGGGAAGAGAAAGGTCTCAGAGAGGTTTTCACTCCTCAGACACCCAAGCAAACAGAGCAGCTGCCCTCCCATTGCCCCCCCAGGAAGCCTGCAGGCACTGCAGCTCCTCCACCCTGCCAGGTTTGGTCCAAACTGGCCCCCAAAGCACCTTGGATCCCCCCCAGGCCCCATCAGCATCTTCCCATCCTCCACAAGCAGGGGATGTGGCTGCAGCTGTGAAGCAGCTGCCCTGGGAGAAGGAGGAGGAGAAGGCAGGGACAGAGGTCCTCTGGGCTCCCATGGGGAGGGGAAAGGGGTGGAGGTCTCCTCTGCACCCCTGGGGAGGGAAAAGGGGTGGAGGTCCCCTCTGCACCCATGGGGAGGGAAAAGGGGTGGAGGTCCCCTCTGCACCCATGGGGAGGGAAAAAGGTGGAGGTCCCCTCTGCACCCATGGGGAGGGAAAAGGGGTGAAGGTCCCCTCTGCACCCATGGGGAGGGGAAAGGGGTGGAGGTCCCCTCTGCACCCATGGGGAGGGAAAAGGGGTGGAGGTCCCCTCTGCACCCATGGGGAGGGAAAAGGGGTGGAGGTCCCCTCTGCACCCATGGGGAAGGAAAAGGGGTGAAGGTCCCCTCTGCACCCATGGGGAGGGAAAAGGGGTGGAGGTCTCCTCTGCACCCATGGGGAGGGAAAAGGGGTGAAGGTCCCCTCTGCACCCCTGGGGAGGGAAAAGGGGTGGAGGTCCCCTCTGCACCCCTGGGGAGGGAAAAGGGGTGGAGGTCTCCTCTGCACCCCTGGGGAGGGAAAAGGGGTGGAGGTCTCCTCTGCACCCCTGGGGAGGGAAAAGGGGTGGAGGTCTCCTCTGCACCCCTGGGGAGGGAAAAGGGGTGGAGGTCCCCTCTGCACCCATGGGGAGGGGAAAGGGGTGGAGGTCCCCTCTGCACCCATGGGGAGGGAAAAGGGGTGAAGGTCCCCTCTGCACCCATGGGGAGGGAAAAGGGGTGGAGGTCCCCTCTGCACCCATGGGGAGGGGAAAGGGGTGAAGGTCCCCTCTGCACCCATGGGGAGGGAAAAGGGGTGGAGGTCCCCTCTGCACCCATGGGGAGGGAAAAAAGGGGTGGAGGTCCCCTCTGCACCCCTGGGGAGGGAAAAGGGGTGGAGGTCCCCTCTGCACCCATGGGGAGGGAAAAGGGGTGGAGGTCCCCTCTGCACCCATGGGGAGGGAAAAAGGGGTGGAGGTCCCCTCTGCACCCATGGGGAGGGAAAAGGGGTGGAGGTCCCCTCTGCACCCATGGGGAGGGAAAAGGGGTGGAGGTCCCCTCTGCACTTGGGGGACAGAAAAAGGAGTCAAGGACCTCTCTGCACCCCTGGGGAGGGAAAAGGGGTGGAGGTCCCCTCTGCACCCCTGGGGAGGGAAAAGGGGTGGAGGTCTCCTCTGCACCCCTGGGGAGGGAAAAGGGGTGGAGGTCCCCTCTGCACCCCTGGGGAGGGGAAAGGGGTGAAGGTCTCCTCTGCACCCATGGGGAAGGAAAAGGGGTGGAGGTCCCCTCTGCACCCCTGGGGAGGGGAAAGGGGTGGAGGTCCCCTCTGCACCCATGGGGAGGGAAAAGGGGTGGAGGTCCCCTCTGCACCCCTGGGGAGGGGAAAGGGGTGGAGGTCTCCTCTGCACCCATGGGGAAGGAAAAGGGGTGGAGGTCCCCTCTGCACCCCTGGGGAGGGGAAAGGGGTGGAGGTCCCCTCTGCACCCCTGGGGAGGGAAAAGGGGTGGAGGTCTCCTCTGCACCCATGGGGAGGGAAAAGGGGTGGAGGTCCCCTCTGCACCCATGGGGAGGGAAAAGGGGTGGAGGTCCCCTCTGCACCCCTGGGGAGGGAAAAGGGGTGGAGGTCCCCTCTGCACCCATGGGGAGGGGAAAGGGGTGAAGGTCCCCTCTGCACCCCTGGGGAGGGAAAAGGGGTGGAGGTCCCCTCTGCACCCATGGGGAGGGGAAAGGGGTGAAGGTCCCCTCTGCACCCATGGGGAGGGGAAAGGGGTGAAGGTCCCCTCTGCACCCATGGGGAGGGGAAAGGGGTGAAGGTCCCCTCTGCACCCCTGGGGAGGGAAAAGGGGTGGAGGTCCCCTCTGCACCCATGGGGAGGGGAAAGGGGTGAAGGTCCCCTCTGCACCCATGGGGAGGGAAAAGGGGTGGAGGTCCCCTCTGCACCCCTGGGGAGGGGAAAGGGGTGGAGGTCCCCTCTGCACCCCTGGGGAGGGGAAAGGGTGGAGGTCCCCTCTGCACCCCTGGGGAGGGGAAAGGGGTGGAGGTCCCCTCTGCACCCCTGGGGAGGGAAAAGGGTGGAGGTCCCCTCTGCACCCCTGGGGAGGGGAAAGGGGTGGAGGTCCCCTCTGCACTTGGGGGACAGAAAAAGGAGTCAAGGACCTCTCTGCACCCCTGGGGGAGGGAAAGAGGTGCAGGTGCCCTCTGCCCCCCCCGGGCAGCCGCCCCCCAGCTCTGCCTCCCGGCGCTGGGCTTCGCCCTGCAGGGCCCCTACCTGCTCTCCTCCCCCTCCAGCAGGGTCCTGTAGGTGGCAATCTCGATGTCCAGGGCCAGCTTGACGTTGAGCAGCTCCTGGTAGTCCCTGAGCAGGCAGGCCATCTTGTCCTTGGCCTGCTGCAGGGCCGTCTGCAGGTCCATCAGCTTCTGCCGGGCGTCCTTCAGGGCGCAGTCCCCGCGCTGCTCGGCGTCGCAGATGGCCGTCTGCAGGGCGGCGATCTGGGGGCGGCCGGGGCCGAGGGGGGGGAGGTCAGGAGGCCTCTGCAGGAGGCCCCTCCTGCACCCCCTTTGCTCCTCAGCTGGGAGCTGCCAGAGAGCCCAGGCTGCAGGGGCCTCATGGCCGGGGGGGATGGGGTGAGGGGGATGGGGGCGGACGTGTGGCAGCCAAGCTGTCTGGGATGAAGGGGATGAGGGTGGACCCCTGGGGTGGGCCTGGGGTGAAGGGGCTGGGGGTGGACATAGGGTGGGCCTGGGGGTCTGGGGTGAAGGGCATGGTGGACATAGGGTGGTCAAGCTGTCTGGGATGAAGGGGATGAGGGTGGACTCCTGGGGTGGGCCTGGGGTGAAGGGGGTGGTGGACATGGGGTGGTCAAGCTGTCTGGGATGAAGGGGATGAGGGTGGACTCTTGGGGTGGGCCTGGGGTGAAGGGGGTGGGGGTGGACATAGGGTGGGCCTGGGGGTCTGGGGTGAAGGGGGTGGTGGACATGGGGTGGTCAAGCTGTCTGGGATGAAGGGGATGAGGGTGGACTCCTGGGGTGGGTCTGGGGTGAAGGGGCTGGGGGTGGACATAGGGTGGGCCTGGGGGTCTGGGGTGAAGGGGGTGGTGGACATGGGGTGGTCAAGCTGTCTGGGATGAAGGGGATGAGGGTGGACTCCTGGGGTGGGTCTGGGCTGAAGGGGGTGGGGGTGGAAATGTGGCCAAGGTGTTTGGGATGAAGGGGGTGGGGGTGGTGGGCATGTGGTGGGTCTGGGGTGAAGGGGGTGGTGGTGGTGGGCATGTGGTGGTGGCCATGTGGTGGGTCTGGGGTGAGGGGGGTGGTGGTGGTGGGCATGTGGTGGTGGGCATGTGGTGGCCAAGCTGTGTGGGATGGGTGAGTTGGGTGTCCCTGTGAGGCTCAGTGCTGCTCCTTTCTGCCTCACCAGCAGATGAGGAGCTGCAAAGCATCAGCTGGAGCTGGGCTGGGAGGCTCTCTGCAGCTCAGCAGAGAAGGTGAAGGCCTTGGCTGGAGCAGTTGCCCTCCCCACTGCCCAGGCACCAGCCAGGCCTTGCCCCTACCTGCTTCTTGACGTTGTCTGACTCGCACTGCAGCTTCTGGATCATCCTGTTGAGCTCAGCTATCTCACTCTGGTTGTTCCTCAGGTCATCACAGAACTTGCCCCTGCTGCTGTGGAGCTCCTCCAGCTATGGCATGGGAAGAGGATGGCATTAAAGCACCCCCAGCAGCCCCCCCAGGCCAGGTGGAGCCTCTCCAGAGCCTCCTGGATGCTGATGTTCCCAAGGGAGCACCGAGACCTGACCCCAGCCCAGCCTGGATGGCAGCTCTGGGGAGGTCCTGAGGGATTGCCCCATGGGAAGGGGAGCAGCACAGAGGAGACCTCTCTGTAGCCACCCCAGGACCTGCTGTGCTCACAGCCAAGCCTCCAGGCTCAGCTTTCAGCCTGGGTTGGGCTTTGTGCCATGGCCTAACCTCTGTGGGGTGGCTTGGGGTTGAGTCCCAGAGGACAGAAAGGGTCCTGGGATGGTTGGTGGCCAAGGGGCTGTGGGGTGGCTTGGAGCTGAGTGCCAGAGGACAGAAGTGGTCCTTGAGGGGCTGGTGGCCAAGGGGCTTTGGGGTGGCTTGGGGTTGAGTCCCAGAGGACAGAAGTGGTCCTTGGGGGGCTGGTGGCCAAGGGGCTGTGTTGGGGGCGGCAACACTCACTCTGGGGAGGTCCTGAGTGCCCTATGGGAAGGGGAGCTGCACAGAGGAGACCTCTCTGAAGCCACCCCAGGACCTGCTGTGCTCACAGCCAAGCCTCCAGGCTTAGCTTTCAGCCTGGGTTGGGCTTTGTGCCATGGCCTAACCTCTGTGGGGTGGCTTGGAGCTGAGTCCCAGAGGACAGAAGTGGTCCTTGGGGGGCTGGTGGCCAAGGGGCTGTGGGGTGGCTTGGAGCTGAGTCTCAGAGGACAGAAGTGGTCCTTGGGGGGCTGGTGGCCAAGGGGCTTTGGGGTGGCTTGGGGTTGAGTCCCAGAGGACAGAAGTGGTCCCTGGGGGGCTGGTGGCCAAGGGCTGTGCTGGGGGAGGGGAGACTCACTCTGGTTTGGTAGAAGGCCTCCACCTCAGCCTTGCTCTTCTGGGCAATCTCCTCGTAGCAGCACTCCACGCTCTTGATGATGCCTTCCATGTCCAGGTCGCGGCTGTTGTCCATTTGCACGATGACAGAGGTGTCACACAGCTGGCAGTCCAGCTGAGCTCTCTCCTGCAACAGCCAGCCCAGCTCAGCCCTGCCCTCCACCAGCCCAAACCACCTGCCCCCAGCCAAGGAGGGGCTGGGGAGAAGGTGGAGGGGGGGGGAGGGGGAGGACCTCCCCTCAGCACCCAACTGGAGCAAGGAGGGGAGGGGGAGGACCTCCCCTCAGCACCCAACTGGAGCAAGGAGGGCTGGGGGAGGACCTCCCCTCAGCACCCAACTGGAGTACAGGGGGGTGGGGAAGGACCTCACAACAGCACCCAACTGGAGCAAGGAGGGGAGGGGGAGGACCTCCCCTCAGCACCCAACTGGAGCAAGGAGGGGAGGGGGAGGACCTCCCCTCAGCACCCAACTGGAGCAAGGAGGGGAGGGGAAGGACCTCCCCTCAGCACCCAACTGGAGCAAGGAGGGGAGGGGAAGGACCTCCCAACAGCACCCAACTGGAGCAAGGAGGGGAGGGGAAGGACCTCCCCTCAGCACCCAACTGGAGTACAGGGGGGTGGGGAAGGACCTCCCAACAGCACCCAACTGGAGCAAGGAGGGGAGGGGAAGGACCTCCCCTCAGCACCCAACTGGAGCAAGGAGGGGAGGGGAAGGACCTCCCCTCAGCACCCAACTGGAGCAAGGAGGGGAGGGGAAGGACCTCCCAACAGCACCCAACTGGAGCAAGGAGGGCTGGGGGAGGACCTCCCCTCAGCACCCAACTGGAGCAAGGAGGGGTGGGGAAGGACCTCCCCTCAGCACCCAACTGGAGTACAGGGGGGTGGGGAAGGACCTCCCCTCAGCACCCAACTGGAGCAAGGAGGGGTGGGGAAGGACCTCCCCTCAGCACCCAACTGGAGTACAGGGGGGTGGGGAAGGACCTCCCCTCAGCACCCAACTGGAGCACAGAGGGGTGGGGAAGGACCTCCCCTCAGCACCCAACTGGAGTACAGGGGGGTGGGGAAGGACCTCCCCTCAGCACCCAACTGGAGCAAGGAGGGGTGGGGAAGGACCTCCCCTCAGCACCCAACTGGAGCAAG
The DNA here is from genome assembly GCF_014839835.1 of Dryobates pubescens. Classification (NCBI taxonomy): domain Eukaryota; kingdom Metazoa; phylum Chordata; class Aves; order Piciformes; family Picidae; genus Dryobates; species Dryobates pubescens. The sequence goes on from NC_071651.1 coordinate 1,826,144, forward strand.
GAGGGGAGGGGGAGGACCTCCCCTCAGCACCCAACTGGAGCAAGGAGGGGTGGGGGAGGACCTCCCCTCAGCACCCAACTGGAGCACAGAGGGGTGGGGAAGGACCTCCCCTCAGCACCCAACTGGAGTACAGGGGGGTGGGGAAGGACCTCCCCTCAGCACCCAACTGGAGCAAGGAGGGGTGGGGAAGGACCTCCCCTCAGCACCCAACTGGAGCAAGGAGGGGAGGGGGAGGACCTCCCCTCAGCACCCAACTGGAGCAAGGAGGGGTGGGGAAGGACCTCCCCTCAGCACCCAACTGGAGCAAGGAGGGAAGGGGAAGGACCTCCCCTCAGCACCCAACTGGAGCAAGGAGGGGAGGGGAAGGACCTCCCCTCAGCACCCAACTGGAGCAAGGAGGGGAGGGGGAGGACCTCCCCTCAGCACCCAACTGGAGCAAGGAGGGGAGGGGGAGGACCTCCCCTCAGCACCCAACTGGAGCAAGGAGGGGTGGGGGAGGTTCCCCCATGACTTGGGGTTCTGCAGGGGCTGATTGGTTGCACCCCAGGCTCTGGCAGCTGGGCCCTGCTTTGGTGGCCCAGTGTGGGATTGCTGCATGGAGTTCCTGCAAGAAGGGTGGAGGAGGATCCTGGTGGAGCCACTGGAGTGCAGCTGGGGGGCTCTGGCTGCTCCAGCAGCTCCCTGGGCTCTGAAGCCCCCAGGGGCAGCAGCTCTGGGGCCCTTTGGCTGCTGGACTGGTTGGGAAAGGGGCAGCAGGTACAGAAGGTTCTTTCTGGGGGGGGGCAAAAATGCTCAGGGGAGAGTCAGGTTGGGCATGAGGGACAATTTCTTCCCAGCAAGGCTTCTCCAGGCCTGGCCCAGGCTGCCCAGGGAGATGGTGGAGTCCCCATCCCTGGGGGTGCTCCAGAGCCCTGTGGCCATGGCACTTTGGGACCATGGTTTGGTGGCCATGGTGGGGTTGGTGTTGGCCTGGATGATCTTGGAGGGGTTTTGGGGTTGGTGTTGGCCTGGATGATCATGGAGGGGTTTTGGGGTTGGGTTGATGGTTGGGCTCCATGATCATGGAGGGGTTTTGGGGTTGGGTTGGTGTTGGCCTGGATGATCATGGAGGGGTTTTGGGGGTGGGTTGATGGTTGGGCTCCACCATCTTGGAGGGATTTTGGGGCTGGATTGATGGTTGGGCTCCATCATCTTGGAGGGATTTTGGGGCTGGGTTGATGGTTGGGCTCCATCATCTTGGAGGGATTTTGGGGGTGGGTTGATGGTTGGGCTCCATCATCTTGGAGGGATTTTGGGGCTGGGTTGCTGGTTGGGCTCCATCATCTTGAAGGGATTTTGGGGCTGGGTTGATGGTTGGGCTCCATCATCTTGGAGGGATTTTGGGGCTGGGTTGCTGGTTGGGCTCCATCATCTTGGAGGGATTTTGGGGCTGGGTTGATGGTTGGGCTCCATCATCTTGGAGGGATTTTGGGGCTGGGTTGCTGGTTGGGCTCCATCATCTTGGAGGGATTTTGGGGCTGGGTTGCTGGTTGGGCTCCATCATCTTGGAGGGATTTTGGGGCTGGGTTGATGGTTGGGCTCCATCATCTTGGAGGGATTTTGGGGCTGGGTTGGTGGTTGGGCTCCATCATCTTGGGGGGATTTTGGGGCTGGGTTGATGGTTGGGCTCCATCATCTTGGAGGGATTTTGGGGCTGGGTTGATGGTTGGGCTCCATCATCTTGGAGGGATTTTGGGGCTGGGTTGATGGTTGGGCTCCATCATCTTGGAGGGATTTTGGGGCTGGGTTGCTGGTTGGGCTCCATCATCTTGGAGGGAGTTTGGGGCTGGGTTGATGGTTGGGCTCCATCATCTTGGAGGCCTTCTCCAACCCAAACCATTCCATGAGTCTCCAAAATGTTTGGGGTTGTGAGATGCTCAGGTGGGTGCCAGGGGTGGTTTGGGTTGGAATTTGAGGGGTGGTCTAGAGCCAGACAGCAACCAAGAGCAGCCTCAGCCTGCCCAGGGGGTCTGCAGTGGGGGTGGGGACAAAGCCATGCAAGGAGGATCAGGGTTTGGGGACGAGATGCCAGGATCTGGGGCAGGAGCTGCCTGTCCCTGGGCTCGGTTTTGGTGTTGGAGCTCAGAGGAGCTGCAGGGCAGGGGGCTGGGAGCTCTCACCTCGGCATAGATGCACTTCAGGAACTCCAGCTGCTGCCTCAGGAGCCCAACCCTCACCTCCAGCTCCTCCTTGGTCAGGTAGAGGCAGTCCACATCCTGCAGACAGCACAGGTTGGGTGAGAGGTGAAGCGAGGAGGAGCTGCTGTGGGGGAGCCCTCCCTGCAGCAAGATGACCTCTGAGGCCCCTTCCAACCCACTCCCTGCCATGGCTCTGTGGTGTGCAGCCCTCAGGCTCTGGAGCTGTGCTCTTGGTGCTCCCCAGCCTGGGAGGGCTCCTCCAGGTCCGTTGGGTTCCCTCTGTTTGGGGGCTACCAGCTGAGGGCTCAGGCAGGGTCACGGTTCCAGGACTTCCCATTCCTCTCCCTGGCCTCACCCCCAGGGTTTTCACCACACTCCTGGCACCTCTCCCTGCTCCCCCTGGCCCTGCTCCCCCTGGCCCTGCTCCCCCTGTTCTCCCTGGCCCTTGTCTCCCTGGCCCTCCTCTCCCTGCTCTCCTTGGCCCTTCTCTCCCTGCTCTCCTTGGTCCTCCTCCCCCTGGCCCTCCTCTCCCTCCTCCCCCTGGCCCTCCTCTTCCTCCTCCCCCTGGCCCTCCTCTCCCTGCTCCCCCTGGCCCTCCTCCCCCTGGCCCTCCTCTCCCTTCTTTCCCTGCTCTCCCTCCTGCTCCTCTCCCTGCTCCTTCTCTCCCTGGCCCTCCTCTCCCTGCTCCCCCTGGCCCTCCTCTCCCTGCTCCTTCTCTCCCTGGCCCTCCTCTCCCTTCTTTCCCTGCTCTCCCTGCTGCTCCTCTCCCTGCTCCTTCTCTCCCTGGCCCTCCTCTCCCTTCTTTCCCTGCTCCCCCTGGCCCTCCTCTCCCTGCTCCTTCTCTCCCTGGCCCTCCTCTCCCTGCTCCCCCTGGCCCTGGCCCCAGGGTCTCACCTTCTTGAGGACCACAAACTCGTTCTCCGCAGCCGTGCGCTTGTTGATCTCATCCTCGTACCTGCAGGAGGAAGGGAGAGAGGGTTGGGATGCAGAGCCCCAGAGGTCCCCTCCCCCACCACCCTAGTGACCAGTGGAGACCGTGGGGAGTGTGTGCTTAAACCCAGAGCCTCTCCCCAGTGCCTCTGAGGCTCCTCTCTGGTTTTGGGCTCGTCCCCACCCAGCGCTTTGAAGCCGTCCACGCCAGCAGCGTCTGCAGTGAGGTGGCAGAAACCAGGCCAAGCCACTAGCAAAGCAAAGCCCTGGACCTCTGCTGGAGGCTTGGGTTTGCTCCCTCCAGCCCTGCTGCTTTCTCTGATCTTCCTCTTCCGAAGCAGCCAGGGCTCTGCCCTGGGTGTTTGTGGCCAAGAAAGCCTGGAGGGAAGGTCAGGAGCTTGAGCAACCGCTGCGGCTCCCAGCTGCGAGGGGAAGGAAAGCCAGGAGCTGCTGACCGACTCGTCGGGACCCAGGGGAGCTTGCCCAGGATGCCTCCAGGAGTTTGACCTCCTTGGGTGCTGGCTCAGCAAAGAAAAACCTCTGAGCTGCTTGGCTGGACCTGCACAGAGCATCTCCCTTTGAACCCCTGCTGGGCACCAGCAGCCAGCCAGCGTCCTGCTGGACGGCTCGGCAGGGCAGGCAGGGAGCGGCTGGGGAGCAGCTGCAGCTGAGCTTGGAGCAAACCATTCCCACACTCCCTCTGGGAACCCCCCTGGAGGGGGCCTGGGGTGGAGGCAGAGAGGCTGAGGGGTTCGTGGCAGCAGGGGGAGGAGGTGTGGGGGAGCCACAGGCACGGGAGGTGCTGAGAGGTCTGACAGAGCCAACCGCGGGGCTGAGCAGGAGCCCCAGGGGGAGGGAAAGTGGTTCCCTCTCACAGTGTCACTAAGGTTGGAAGAGACCCCAAGGACCATCAAGTCCAACCTGTCCCAACAGACCTCAGGACTAGACCATGGCACCAAGTGCCACGTCCAATCTCCCCTTGAACACCTCCAGGGACGGCGACTCCACCACCTCCCTGGGCAGCACATCCCAATGGCGAACGACTCGCTCGGTGAAGAACTTTCTCCTCACCTCCAGTCTAAACCTCCCCTGGCACAGCTTGAGACTGTGTCCCCTTGTTCTGGTGCTGCTTGCCTGGGAGAAGAGACCAACCCCTTCCTGGCTACAATTACCTTTCAGGTAGTTGTAGAGGGCAATGAGGTCACCCCTGAGCCTCCTCTTCTCCAGGCTAAGCAATCCCAGCTCCCTCAGCCTCTCCTCACAGGGCTGTGCCCCAGACCCCTCCCCAGCCTTGTTGCCCTCCTCTGGACACCTTCAAGCCTCTCAATGTCCTTCTTAACCTGAGGGGCCCAGAGCTGGACACAGGACTCAAGGGGTGGCCTAACCAATGCTGAGCACAGGGGCACAATGACCTCCCTGCTCCTGCTGGCCACACTGCTCCTGATGCAGGCCAGGATGCCCTTGGCCCTCTTGGCCACCTGGGCACACTGCTGGCTCATGTTTAGGCAGCTGTCAATCAGCACCCCCAGGTCCCTCTCTGTCTGGCAGCTCTCAGCCCCTCTGCCCCCAGCCTGCAGCTCTGCCTGGGGTTGCCATGGCCAAAGTGCAGCCCCTGGCACTGGGACTTGTTAAATGCCATCCTGTTGGCCTCTGCCCACCTGTCCAGTCGGTCGAGGTCCCTCTGCAGAGCCTTTCTACCCTCTAACTGACCAACATCTCCCTGCACTGCTCTTGCTGCCCTGCTCCCCTCCCTGGGCCTCACCTACTGGACTCACCCAGGGCAGCTGCCCTGCTCTCAGGCTCAGGAGCAGCAGCCAGGGCCAGGCTCAGGGCTGCAGCTGCCCTGCTCTCAGGCTCAGGAGCAGCAGCCAGGGCCGGGCTCAGGGCTGCAGCTGCCCTGCTCTCAGGCTCAGGAGCAGCAGCCAGGGCCAGGCTCAGGGCTGCAGCTGCCCTGCTCTCAGGCTCAGGAGCAGCAGCCAGGGCCAGGCTCTGGGCTGCAGCTGCCCTGCTCTCAGGCTCAGGAGCAGCAGCCAGGGCCAGGCTCAGGGCTGCAGCTGCTCTGCTCTCAGGCTCAGGAGCAGCAGCCAGGGCCAGGCTCAGGGCTGCAGCTGCCCTGCTCTCAGGCTCAGGAGCAGCAGCCAGGGCCAGGCTCAGGGCTGCAGCTGCTCTGCTCTCAGGCTCAGGAGCAGCAGCCAGGGCTGGGCTCTGGGCTGCAGCTGCCCTGCTCTCAGGCTCAGGAGCAGCAGCCAGGGCCAGGCTCAGGGCTGCAGCTGCTCTGCTCTCAGGCTCAGGAGCAGCAGCCAGGGCTGGGCTCTGGGCTGCAGCTGCCCTGCTCTCAGGCTCAGGAGCAGCAGCCAGGGCCAGGCTCAGGGCTGCAGCTGCCCTGCTCTCAGGCTCAGGAGCAGCCAGGGCCAGGCTCAGGGCTGCAGCTGCCCTGCTCTCAGGCTCAGGAGCAGCAGCCAGGGCCAGGCTCAGGGCTGCAGCTGCCCTGCTCTCAGGCTCAGGAGCAGCAGCCAGGGCCAGGCTCAGGGCTGCAGCTGCTCTGCTCTCAGGCTCAGGAGCAGCCAGGGCCAGGCTCAGGGCTGCAGCTGCCCTGCTCTCAGGCTCAGGAGCAGCAGCCAGGGCCAGGCTCAGGGCTGCAGCTGCCCTGCTCTCAGGCTCAGGAGCAGCAGCCAGGGCCAGGCTCAGGGCTGCAGCTGCCCTGCTCTCAGGCTCAGGAGCAGCAGCCAGGGCCAGGCTCAGGGCTGCAGCTGCCCTGCTCTCAGGCTCAGGAGCAGCAGCCAGGGCCAGGCTCTGGGCTGCAGCTGCCCTGCTCTCAGGCTCAGGAGCAGCAGCCAGGGCCAGGCTCTGGGCTGCAGCTGCCCTGCTCTCAGGCTCAGGAGCAGCAGCCAGGGCCAGGCTCAGGGCTGCAGCTGCCCTGCTCTCAGGCTCAGGAGCAGCAGCCAGGGCCGGGCTCAGGGCTGCAGCTGCTCTGCTCTCAGGCTCAGGAGCAGCAGCCAGGGCCAGGCTCAGGGCTGCAGCTGCCCTGCTCTCAGGCTCAGGAGCAGCAGCCAGGGCTGGGCTCTGGGCTGCAGCTGCCCTGCTCTCAGGCTCAGGAGCAGCCAGGGCCAGGCTCAGGGCTGCAGCTGCCCTGCTCTCAGGCTCAGGAGCAGCAGCCAGGGCCAGGCTCTGGGCTGGCCCAAGCTTCCCTCTGCTTGCTACTCACTTGCACTTGAACTCCTGAACCAGGTCCCTGAGGCAACGCTCCTCATTCTCCAGCCTCTCTCTCTCCCCCAGCACACACTCCAGCTGCTTCCTCAGGTTGCAGATGAAGTTCTCAAACACAGGCTCCAGGTTCCTCCTGGAAGCAGGCAGCACATACTGCTGCAGCAGCTCCCACTTGGTGGTCAGCACTTTGTTCTGCTGCTCCAGCAGCCGCACCTGGGGGGGAAAGCAGAAGAAGGGAGGAGAGTGAGGCAACAACTCCACCTGCTCCCCAACCAAGGCACTTGGAGGGTTCTCCCCTGCTCATGCAACAACTCCACCTGCTCCCCAACCAAGGCACTTGGAGGGTTCTCCCCTGCTCATGCAACAACTCCACCTGCTCCCCAACCAAGGCACTTGGAGGGTTCTCCCCTGCTCATGCAACAACTCCTCCTGCTCCCCAACCAAGGCACCTGGAGGGTTCTCCACTGCTCATGCAACAAATCTACCTGGTCCCAAACTAAGGCACTTGGGAGGGTTCTCCTCTTGAGTAACAACTCCACCTGCTCCCCAACCAAGGCACTTGGATCTTTCTCCACTTATCATGCAATAAATCTAACTGATGCCCAACTAAAGCACTTGGATGGTTCTCCACTGCTCATGCAACAACTCCACCTGGGCCCAAAGTAAGGCACTTGCAGGTTCCTCCATTGTTCATGCAACAAATCTAGCTGGACCTAAACTAAGGCACTTAGGAAGTTCTGCACTGCTCATGCCACAACTCCACCTGGTCCCAGACTAAGGCACTTGGAGGGTTCTCCACTGCTCATGCAGCAACTCCACCTGGTCCCAGACTAAGACACTTGGAGGGTTCTCCACTTGCCATGACAAATCTACCTGGACCTAACTAAGGCACTTAGGAAGTTCTCCACTGCTCATGCAGCAACTCCACCTGGTCCTGAGCTAAGGCACTTGGGAAGTTCTCCACAGCCCATGCAACATCTCCACCTGCTCCCCAACCAAGGCACTTGGAGGGTTCTCCACTGCTCATGCAACAACTCTACCTGGGCCTGAACTAAGGCACTTGGAGGTTTCTCCACTGTTCATGCAGCAACTCCACCTGGGCCTGAACCAAGACACTTGGAAGGTTCTCCACTGCTCATGCAACAAATCTGCCTGGTCTTAAAGTAAAGCACTTAGGAAGTTCTCCACTGCTCATGCAACAACTCCACCTGGGCCCAAACTAAGGCACTTGGAGGTTTCTCCACTGCTCATGTAATAACTCTGCTTAGGCCTGAACTAAGGCACTTGAAGGGCTCTCCACTTGTGTAACAACTCCTCCTGGTCCTGAACTAAGGCACTTGGGAAGCTCTCCACTGCTCATGCATCAGCTCCTCCTGGTCCTGAACTGAGGCACTTGGGAAGCTGTCTGCTTCTCATGCCACAGCTCCACCTGGTCCTGAGAGGCACTTGGGAAGTTCTCCACTTCCCAAAGGAGAAGGCTGAGAACCACATCAGCATAACATGAGAAATGCAAATGGTGAGGAGCTGAGGGAGAGCAGCATCTTCTCCCTGCTAAACCTGGTCCCACCCAGGACTTGCAGCACAGGCTGAGCAACGCTGTGGTGAGGCCAATCCTCTGCTTAGGCAAATCTCAGCTCCAGCCCAGCACCACCTCTCCCCCTGCCACCCCTCCACTGCCTCCTCTGATGAGCCCTGATGGCATTCAAAGCTCCATCCAGGCTCTCATTTGCCTGCATCTGATTCCAGCTCCAGCCCTGGATGTTTCTCATGCATTTCACTCCTAGATTAAAGAGCTCTGGAGGAGCTTTCTGGGGCATGAATAAATCAGGGAGGGGGTTTGTCTTTCCACATGGCAGGAAGAGGAGGTAAGAGCTGGTTTGGTTTTTTCCCAGCTGCAGAACAACTCAGAAGGAAAAGAGACAACCCAGAATCAAACAGAGCAAAGAGTTCTCTGCCATTGCCAGAATGGTTTCCTGTAGCTCATCTCAGACCAGGAATGGAAACCTTTGGCCTTAGCCAAGAAACCAGGGAGGGATCAAAGTGGAAGCCACCAAAGTCTTTCATTCAGGGTGCAGGGGAAGAGGGAAGTTGGAATTGTTCATCTCCCAGGGGGAGGTTTAGGCTGGAGAGGAGGAAGACATCAGTTAGAGTGAGACCTTAGAGAAGCCTCCCAGCAGCTGAAGAGGCTCCAGGAGGGCTGGGCAGGGACCTGGGATGAGGGCTGGGAGGGGCAGGGTGAGGGGAGATGGATTGGAGCTGGGAGAGGAGAGATTGAGAGGGGAGAGGAGGAAGAAAGCCTTGAGAGGGAGGCTGGGGAGAGCCTGGCACAGGCTGCCCAGGTTGGCTGTGGCTGCCTCCTGCCTGGGGGTGCTGAGGGCCAGGCTGGATGAGGCCCTGAGCAGCCTGGGCTGGGGGGAGGTGTCCCTGGGCATGGCAGGGGCTTGGAGCTGGCTGAGCTCTGAGCTTCCTTCCAACCCAAGCCATTCCAGGGCTCTCTGATTCTGCCCAGACATCTCCTTGATGGAGCCCAGAGCCTACTCCAAAGCTGCAGAAGTCCTCTGGAGTTCAGAGAGCTGTGCTGGGGATGGCAGAGAACTCATCTGTAACCAAACCTCCTCCTTTGCCTGCTCCTATTTCCATGTCTCCAGCCCTTCTCTCACAGCTTGGGACTCACTGCATCCCTGCACTGTGCTCCTGCTGCAGCTCTCTAGCCAGCTGGTGCCCATCAAAAGGTCAAACCCCAATGTGGGAGCCTCGGTGGGGAGGCTTAGATCCCAACAGTCTCCAGCTGAGGACCACCAGGGTCTATCAGGATCACAGGGGTTGGAAGGGACCTCAGGAGGTCATCCAGTCCAACCCCCTGCCAGGGCAGGAGCACAGAACCCAGCCCCCAGGAACACATCCAGGTGGGGCTGGGAAGCCTCCACAACCTCCCTGGGCAGCCTGCTCCAGGGCTCTGTGAGCAGAACTTTTCCCTCCTGTTCTCCAGGAGCCTTCCCTGGGTCCCCCTCTGCTCATTCTGCCATTTGTGTTGCTGCTGCTCCCTTGCAGCCGAGGCTGGCACCAACCCAACCTCTGCTGGCTGCCAGGGTTGGCTCTGCTGGGAGCTCACAGGCTCAGAGGATGCTGGGGGCTGGGAAGGGACCTCTGAGGCTGTCAGGGCTTGGAAAGGACCTCTGGAGATCTGCCAGAGCAGGACCACAGGACGACAGAATCCAGCACAGGTCCCCCAGGAACGCATCCAGGTGGGGCTGGGAAGCCTCCACAACCTCCGGGGGCAGCTCTGCGACCCTCCCGGTGCAGCAGTTCCTCCTGGAGCCGCGGGGGAACCTCCTGCGCCGCAGCCTCCCGTGCCCCGCAGCCTCCCGTGCGCCGCAGCCTCCCGTGCCCCGCAGCCGGCGCAAGGGGCGGCCGGCAGGCGGAGCGGCTGCCGAGGGTCGCCGCGGAGCCCCGGGGCCGGGGGCCGCCGGCTCTCACCTTGTCGATGAAGCAGGCGAACTGGTTGTTGAGGTTCTTGATCTGCTCCTTCTCGTGGGTCCTCACTTGGCACTCCTCGGGGTCCACCCCGACGCAGAGAGGCTTGAGGAGCTCCGGGTGGATGCTGACTCCCCGGATGCCTTCGGATCGCCCTCCGACGCCCAGCCCCACGCCGCCGCCGTAGCCTCCCACGGCCACGCCGTCCCCGAGCCCTCTGTAGCCGCCCAGCCCGCCGTAGGCTCCGCAGCCCCCGAAGCCCACCACGGTGCCCACGCCGCCGAAGCGACCTCCTCCTCCTCCTCCTCCGTAAGCCAGGCCGCAGCGCCCGGCCCCGCCGTAGACGACGCCGCCGCCGCCTGCCCGGCAGCTGCCCCCGAAGGAAATCCTTTGCCCCCTGCCCAGGTCGCAGACGCTGCGGCTGCTGAAGCCGGCCCCGAGCCCGCACCTCCTGCCCACCGGCTGGCAGACGGAGGCCGAGCTGGCGTTGCCCCTGCCCAGGGCACAGACGGCAGAGGCAGAGGAGAAGCCTCTCCTGCCCAGCAAGGAGCTGGAGGTGTAGCACTGTCGACTCATGGCCGTGGTGGAGGAGGAGGAGGACGAGGAGGACCTGGAGGCGGGCAGCGAGGCAGAGGAGCGAGGAGCGGAGGAAGAGGAGAGCTCCTTTGGCTTCTCCCAGGCGCTGCCCTGCTCCTTTTATACCTTCGAGGAGGTGCCTGGGATGCAAAAGCAGCAGCAAAAACCAAACCCAGTTTAATTTCTCCGCTGGGTTTGGCCTGCCTGGCAGCAAGGAATTGGCTTCCAACCTCTACCCAGCCGCAGCAAAGGCTTCTACCTCGCTGCGAGAAGAAGGGGGAAATTAAACCAAACTGCTTGGCTTGCAAGCTTCAGGTTCAGGCCTTGCATTTGGCTTCATTAAGCTGCTTCCTTATTGTGTAATTAGAAGTTGAGGCAAATCCTTCCAAGGGGGTTTTTAGCTCCTGGGCCCCGGTGCACGGCCGGGCTGCGCCGTGCCGGCGTTCCGGGCAGCCCCCCCAGAGAGACCTCCTGCCCTCCCCCACCCCTCAGACTCCTCTCCTCTTCCCAGGGGGCTGCTTCTTCAGCAATGGCCACTGGAGAGGGTGGAGGAGGAGGAGGAGGAGGAAGGTGGCCCTGCCTGAGCAGCTGGGGGAAGCCTTCTCCTCAGCGTTGCTCTCGTGGTGAGGCTCTGGTGGGCAGGGAGGTGGTGGCCTGATGGAGCAGGGTGGGGTTGGGGGGGGTCCATGTCTGGCTCCCAGCCCCACCAAGGCTCCTGGGGGATGTGGTGGTCATCGCCCATGGGGTTGAATACCAGCCAGTCGGCCCCAAAAGTCCCTGGTTTGGCCCCAAAAGTCCCTGGTTTGGCCCTCAAAGTCCCTGGTTTGGCCACAAAATCCCTGGTTTGGCCCCCAAAGTCCCTGGTTTGGCCCCAAAAGTCCCTGGTTTGGCCCCAAAAGTCCCTGGTTTGGCCCTCAAAGTCCCTGGTTTGGCCCCAAAATCCCTGGTTTGGCCCTCAAAGTCCCTGGTTCGGCCCCAAAAGTCCCTGGTTTGGCCCTCAAAGTCCCTGGTTTGGCCCCAAGAATCCCTGGTTTGGCCCCAAAATCCCTGGTTTGGCCCCAAAAGTCCCTGGTTTGGCCCCAAAAATCCCTGGTTCGGCCCCCAAAGTCCCTGGTTTGGCCCCAAAAGTCCCTGGTTCGGCCCCCAAAATCCCTGGTTTGGCCACAAAGTCCCTGGTTTGGCCCCCAAAGTCCCTGGTTGGGCCCCCAAAGTCCCTGGTTGGGCCCCAAAAGTCCCTGGTTTGGCCACCAAAGTCCCTGGTTTGGCCCCCAAAATCCCTGGTTTGGCCACAAAAGTCCCTGGTTCGGCCCCAAAAGTCCCTGGTTCGGCCCCCAAAATCCCTGGTTTGGCCCCCAAAGTCCCTGGTTTGGCCACAAAGTCCCTGGTTTGGCCACAAAGTCCCTGGTTTGGCCCCCAAAATCCCTGGTTTGGCCCCCAAAAGTCCCTGGTTTGGCCACAAATTCCCTGGTTAGGCCCCCAAAATCCCTGGTTCAGCCCCAAAATGCTGCTTGAGGGATCTGAAGGGGCTGGGCTGGGGCTTCTCTCCACTTCCCACCCTGTGTGAGATGGAGCCGAGGATGGAGCCGGTCAAGGGGGGCTCAGGGGGGGCTCAGAGGCAAGGGGTCCAGGCCCTGCTGCAGCTGGGCTTCCTGTGCCCCCTGGAAGAGCTCTGTGGGTGGGAGAGACCTTGCTCAGGGGCAGCCAGCATCTGAGTCTAGCAGGGACACCACTGCACCACATCCCTGAGCACCACTGAGCTGTCAGGGCTGGAAGGGAGCTCAGGGCTCAGCCAGCCCCAACCCCCTGCCGTGGGCAGGGAGCCCTCACACCACAGCAGGTTGCTCACAGCCACCTCCAGCCTGGCCCTCAGCACCTCCAGGGCTGAGGCTTCCACCACCTCCCTGGGCAGCCTGTGCCAGGCTCTCACCACCCTCCTGGGGAACAACTTCTCCCTCACAGCCAAGCTGAGTCTCCCCACTTCCAGTTCTGCTCCATCCCCCCCAGTCCTCTCCCTCCCTGACAGCCTCCAAAGTCCCTCCCCAGCTCTCCTGCAGCCCCCTGCAGCCCCTGGGAGGCCACCAGAAGGTCTCCTGGGAGCCTTCTCCTCTGCAGCCTGCACAACCCCAACTCCCTCAGGCTGTGCTCAGCTCCAGCCCTCTGCTCCTCCTGCTGGCCCTGCTCTGGACACCTTCCAGCCCCTCCAGATCTAAGGCAGCTTTTCAATACACCCAGGGGTGGCAATGAGAGACCTGGGAGCTGCTTAGCCTGGGGAAGTGAAGGCTGAG